>NC_088307.1:4184146-4234005 GCF_032854445.1 Liolophura sinensis
GTGAAAAAACAATGCATGCGCCGTGGAGTACGGTTGGTTAAATGGATGTTGTGCACCAGAAACGAGCCATAATCATGACAATATCTCCTAATAAATCAATATCGGGGTCATCATGTACAGGTGTTCCTCCAACCATCAAGAGATACTGAACTAAAGCTGTATGCAACTATGGGAATTTATCAGATACCAACGTAGTATGAAGGGAAACTAAATGAGGCTACACATACTCAGTTCTCCGTGAAACACCGACCACTGTATTCACTCCCCCCTCCTCTCAACAGCCCGCCAACACCCTCATCGGACGATTCACGCAGTCATGGGTTTCTACACAAGTGAAGCGTATATGATTTCAAGCAGCAGACATTTATCATTGTTAAGCAAAGTATGGACCGCACAAGAAAGGAAGTTTATACAGATCCACATATACGATAGACTGCAGGTCAGAATTAATATACACTTAAAAGTAGCAAACATCTGTAAGACACAGCCTTGTACTGCGCAAGACAGGATGTTAATTAGAAACTACACAAACGCATACAACTGCACACAATCAAATACTAACGCATCTTTAAAAGCAGCGATTCTGCAGCAGCGTTTATCACTACGTAAGATAGAAGGTTCAGAAGACCAACAAGCACGTACAAGCAGTAAATAGTGGCCAATATATGCACTTTAGTGTGGGTGCAGCTAGTTATCCATGCATAAATCGAATGAACACATGTAGCTCGCAAATGGCCGACGGACACTCCCTCCTATTCTCCGCATGGACATATACCCCATGGGCATTTCCCTCTTTGTACAGTTTTACATAACGGACATACCCCACCATAGATATTTCCCCCTCATGAACACTCCCCTGTGCACTCCCCTTTGGACGTACCCTCTGCGGACATTTCCCTTTGGGCATATCCCCCATGGATATTTCCCCCTTATGGACATCCTCCTATGGACATTGCCCCTATGAACAATCCCTCTGCGGATATACCCCCTTATGGACATTTCCCTTCGTGAACATATCCCCCATAGGCATTTCTGTGAACATATTCCCTTATGGACATTTCCCCCTAAGAACATACGCCTCTGTGGGCATATCCCCCTATGGACATCCCCCCAGTGGACATTCCCCCTATGGACACATCCCCCTATGAACATATTCCCCTAAGAACATACGCCTCTGTGGGCATATCCCCCTATGGACAATTTCCCTCTATGGACATCCCCCCAGTGGACATTCCCCCTTTGGACACATCCCCCTATGAACATATTCCCCTAAGAACATACGCCTCTGTGGGCATATCCCCCTATGGACAATTTCCCTCTATGGACATCCCCCCAGTGGACATTCCCCCCATGGACACATCCCCCTATGAACATATTCCCCTAAGAACATACGCCTCTGTGGGCATATCCCCCTATGGACAATTTCCCTCTATGGACATCCTCCCATAGACATTTTCCCTTGTAGACGTTTTGCCCTTTACCCTTTTAGGCCATTTTCCTCTAGGGTATTTGTCTCAAGTGACGAGGTAAAAGCCTTTCTGACACAATGTCACCACTTATCAGTGGAAAATATCCATAGGGAGAATTGTCCATAAGGGAAATCTCCATAAGGCGAAATCTCCATAGGGGGAATGTCCTAGAGGGAAATGTCCATAGGCCTGGGGGAAATGCCCTGGATCCGAGGTCACACTATACTTTCCAGAACCCAAGATACATCAGGCAGCTTAACATGAAGTACCTTTCAAAAAGTTTTTCGGGACTTGCATCGACTAGTGTGATGTCGTACAAATTTTGAACAGAATTTGATTTCACCCGAACAGACTAAGTAGTGTGAGCACGATATAAGCAAGGCTGGGAAGGCCAGGCACCTTTACATGAATTAACCTAGGTGGGAAATGAAACTTTCGGAGCATCTTTACTCTTATGTGTAACATTATCATATCGAGCTCATAGTGGCCTCTTGGTTGATTTAATTACTGCTACTAAATAACTTATCAATTAACATTTCCTACATTTGTCTAGTGCAATGTTGTGATTAAATATTCTTTTACAATGCGCGCACACCGAATGACTCTCCTTGTTCATATGACTGTAAAATTGGTCATAATGACAAAGGACAATACAAAATGAAAGGCAACAATTTCAGATTAGCAGAATCAGCTTGAGACGGAATGTGCCAATTCCTGTCAGTTACGCAAACCAGGTTATATGGTAAAATCGAGGTTTTGTATTGTATTTTACAAGTGGTACATGTACATCTCTAATCGTATTGTACAATTTGTTTACTTCTTGCAAAAATCGCTTATCGCATGGTGGGAAAATCCTAGGATAAGTACTGAGACTTGCAAAAATTACGTACATGGTTCATATTTGCAGTCATGTTGACTCTTAATATCGGTAACAATGGACAGTTTTGGCGTGTACTGCCATGTTGGAATGTACAGGTATATATATATGAGCAAAAAAACAAAAGCCCCCGTTTACATGTAGTCATTATTATACTTGATACCTCTTATTCATTTATTCTAAAGCGCGGATACCACGCAGTGTCTTATACGTTTTTTGCTATTTTGGATTAAAGTACACCTATAAGGTTGAGGGGGTGGTAGTGTTGGGGGTGGGGGTGGTAGTGGTCAGTTAATTAAGAGTCCTTTGGGCTTTCTCCGTAGGCTATGATAACGTTACGTCCGCCACTGGTGATGACTATATGGCCACTTAGAGAAACATACCAACCCCTGGGCTTATATATTGTGTTATACGCAGCACCCACAGGTTTAATATACAGCTGACTACATCCGGTGGCCGATATTTATCTGTACACCTTATTCCGATGTACCCACGGGTTGAGGATTTGCCGCTCGGTCGGGTGTAGTCCATCAATCACCTGACGGGAGATCGATTCATGGCTAAAGGGTACAGTTAGTATGGCTGGATTCCAAATCCCTGGGGCAGTATTATCCATTCGGGGCGAGTGTGTTAAGACTGATAAGATGTGTTTTGTAAAGATCCTCCAGGCGGATAACAATCCAAGTAATAATCTTGATATAACATGTTATAAATTCCATTATACAGTGAATGTATACTTTTTTCTGTTGGAACTACAGGTTGTAAGGTTGTCGTATTTTTGGATTTGAATGTGACAGTCTGTCACCATGCTGATTATACAAACGTTTTTCTGCATTGGGATTATTATTTACAGTATTTGCTTTTTGTCTTCAGGGGGTTTTATTAAATGGTTGAAAAAAAGATGGATCTATTGGAAAACCCTGATACAGTAACAGCACAAGCATTTTCGCCTGTATACTCTTAAAAAGTTGATCTGTTAATTTTTGCAAAAAGTCCTTTATTTGAGTGGTGCTAGCATGTACTCCGTTATTATCACATAATACTGTGTCATATTCAACACAATATCCTATTAGTGTAATAGAATAATACTGTGTCTTTTTCAACATAACATCCTATTAGTGTATCATATTCAACATAATATCCTATACGTGTAATAGAATCTTGATGTTAAGCTAATAGAATATGTGTTCTAGAAGGCATTCTAGTATCACTCAGACAACAGACTTTCTGTTAAAACGCACAGATTAATTTTTTTCTATTTAGTAAGTGGCTGATTATGTCTCATACAGCGAATGTCTCATACAGCGAATGTCTCATACAGCGAATGTCTCATACAGCGAAATGTTCCTGCAGAAGATATGTCTACTATTGGCACTGGAAATATCCACCATGTTGATGTGGTAAATGTAATTCAGAATTTACAATAGGTTTCACGGCAGTGAACAGAACACAAAAACAATGCAGCTTAGAATCTTCAAACCAACGCACAAATCATTACATCATTACAGTATGGACTATGTTATGAGTGTTTTATTACCAAGCCTAATAGGTTGGAGCAGCAGACCATTATTTAAAGTCATGAAGTCTAAAAGTAAAAAAAAAAATGAAAAAATTAAAATAGCCCGTGTTGTATTGAGTAAGTTTATAGGCTAACTTATATTTACGCTCTACTGATTTGCATGGAAACAATGACCTTCCGTAAAAACGCGATAGCCTTGGTTTAATGATAGACATATTTTCTACCGAATATTTTGGTATTCGGCTTTAATGCCATCACACAGAAGCCAATTACTTACGTATAGAAAGCTTTTGCTGTTGCATGATGTATCTAATTTCCCAGCAGTCCCATCTTTTGCTTATAATTGGCAAAGTTATTTGGTCATTTGGTTTATTAATTAGTCTTGGATTACTAGTCATTCTATTTATTAAGTATAGTCTTGGTGTACTCTTGATCATTTGTTTTATAAATTTTTCAGGTTGGGTTATCGGTTATTTGGTTTGTTAATTCATCTTATGGGATAGCTGATAACTTTGTTTATTAATTAACTTTGGTGTATTACAGTCAGTTACTATGTTAATTCTTGGGGGATTAGAGTCAAATTGTATTTTATTTAAAAATCTTTTTAAATCTTGGCTGTTTTGGAGTGACCCACACGACATATTGGTTGGGTCTGTGGTTTCTGCATAGACTAATTGGGGTCATGCTCGTTGTATTAGCTGGCTTATATCTGCGTCGTTTGCTGGCTTAGTTCTGATTGACAATAAAGTAAGGATATGATGTCCATACAAAACAAGACAACATCGTTTGGCCCCAGCGAATGTATTTGTATGCATTGGCTATAAACATGGTCGGTAATAACAGCAGAGTTTTTCCTTCCGCTTGCTGAAACCTCGTCTCAATTCTAGGTTGACCCATCACAATTGCGGTGAGCTATTTAACCCTGTTAGCGGAAATCTGAGATGTGCGTTGTCGATAAACGCAGACATGGAGTGCGGCCATCGTGATGGATACGTTAACTGTTTGTCTGCACTGTAGCGTAGAAAGAAGTGACAATATTGGCTGTTCTGATATCATCTAATTGAGTAATGCCGCCTGGCTGACGTGGGGGGCACATATCCAATTTAAATGTGAAAATGGATGCAATGGCGTATAACAATAACAAGTGATATGCCCTATGTGCAGTGACCGTCAATGGTCTGAAATGTTTTCAGTCACTGATACCATTATTTGTTCACATCTCACAGTGGAAATGATGACACGCGCAGTGTGTACATGTACGTGTGGATAGCATTGTCCTACAAGGCAAAAGCTCTATCATGTATCACCAATCATGTAACACCAATCATGTATCATCAATCATACATCATCAATCATGTACCACCAATCATATACCACCAATCATGTATCATCAATCATGTATCACCAATCATATACCACCAATCATGTATCATCAATCATGTATCACCAATCATGTACCACCAATCAGGTATCATCAATCATGTATCATCAATCATGTATCACCAATCATGTATTTGTACAAAAACAACAGTCTAATGTTTATGAATAAAACCTCTGTTAATTATCTTATTTTAATATTAAAGAATAGATAAAACAGAATAAAAATTTTTGCACGTACACAATCTATTTGCATTGTTTATATTTGTTTGTATGATAAATGTGATGATAACACAGCATGTTTAATAATTCTAAACTTCCCAGTTACGTCTAACATACTGCATCACTTCTTTTTACCTAACTGTGCCTAAGCCATGGTGCTTGGGGGAGTTAAATAAGCTACTATGTAATCATTTAATTGAGCTGGCCGCCGTCTAAGCGAAATATTCTTGAGTACGGCGTAAAACAGCAAATATATAAATAAGCATTTAATTGAACAGTAAGAATGAAACCCTAACTGATGTGAATTGACAAGAGGCCAAATTTCGCCGATAATATGTGTGACCGTTTGCCAGCTATTACAATGTCGTCACTGCTCCGAGTTTACCCTGTGTACTGTAGTCCAGCACAAACCGGAATGCTGGTGGACAAAGCACTCAAAAGACCTGGTATCTTTGCATAGTTTTAATGTGTTTGTGTAGCAGTTGTGTTGACAACATAGCCTTATGAGTAATTCTAGACCATTTAATCAATATTTAGATGACAAGGTGAGTGCTTTTGTAATAGACAATGTATGTGCTTTATCGTCACCGTGCAAATGTAGTTCGCAATGTCCACCATGGTGTACCGATGGAATTCACTGTGTGCCGTAACATTATGTATTTTGTGTGGTTATTTACACATACTAGATTTAAATGAAACTTTATATATCAATTCAAGAGATATACATTACCTTCGTATCGTTTTCGCTTAGCTGAAACGAATACACTGTTTTGTCATGATCAAGCGCTGGGGCGGAAACAGTGCTACTGTTCAGCGGAAACTTGTTACTTGTGGAGGAATAGTAAATATTTCCTAAAGATTCATTCACAATATGCATAAGTAATGGTGACAAATGACAATAAGGACATATAACTATATAGGGGTCGAGCTAAATATATCAGTAGCAGATGACATTTGTCAACTGAAGACGAGTCCGTTACGCTCTTGTCTTTAATGTCATCTCTGCTGGCAATGTCGGCTCTCAGTCATACCTTCTCACTAAATTATTAATAGCTGCAAAACGGAGGAAAGGGTTTATGGGTGGGTAGAAAAGTGCCAGGGGCTGTTGGCAATAGTTTCCCTTATCTGAGCAGAACGTGTAGACTGAAACCATAACTCACATCCCTTAATGCTGCCAGGTACGGATTGATTGCTTTGGAACACTAGAGACAGCAATTTATCAGGTACTGTTAGCATAAACACATGTACAGAAACAGAAAAGTGTTTGTCTACATTCGTGACGGATCTATTTAATATCAGTCTTTATGTGAGCATGCAGACCCACATGCAGATTGAAAAATCGTAACACGCATTTTCACAAACAGGAATCAGCTTTCGCAGAGATCCTCCCGGATAGACGAAGTGTGAACAAAAGATATTGTTAGAACATTTCACTTCAAAATCACTAATGAAAATTTAGTTCTTGGATATCGGTACTTTTGAAATGTGTTCAACTGAGTTTGTTTAATACACTTGTGTAACTTATAAAGATGGCGGCCCGAGATTCATGGATGCTTGGATCCAGAATGCAGCGTAAACCATCGCACTTTGGACCGTACACGCAAATGATGAACTTGTGCCACCGCTGTCCGAGGCTAAGTCTTACAACACAGAGAGTGTATAGTGATGAATATAGTTTTCTCGGAAACTGAACCGGAAGAATGTTTCTGCCACTGCTTGAACTGTTGATGCACTAGGCCTACTATATCATTTACAAGGAGCCGAGTGACCCATTTAAATAGCCGAACTGCACATGCACGGCCGAGGTGTTCTTGGTTCAGGTCGTAGCCTCTGGAGTGTTGTGCTGGTGATTTTGACCCCTATTAAATATTTTCAAAGTCACAACAGAATTGTTGTACAACTAGATTCCTGCTCCGTTCTGAAACAAATGGGGAGAAATCTAAGCACCACTGAGGCTGATCTAGACATTCGACCATCGCTGAATTTTATGCTTCAGTTTTGTCGTGGTGGCTTCTAAGATGAAAGAAGTGCTGACCTAGTTATCGCGGACGTCAGAGAAAGCACCTCGGCTTGACCAGGCTTCAAAAAATTTGTTGTATTATATGAAAGAAAACAGAAATATCTTCCCTTGTATTCTCGAGAGACGAAAGAGAAAAATTTCAATTTTTCAGTTGTAATAAATTCAGTGAAAAAAAGGATATCATAAAATTTAAATAACTTTGAACGTTATCCAGTGAAATGCCGTCTTCTCTTTCTCATAAACCTTCACCATCCCTAATGAATTTTGCACTGACTCTGACATTTGTTTTTTGGGAACTGCTGAATAAACGCTAAAATGAACGACAAAAGTGTATTTGTATAAGTTGAACAGCGTGTCTAAGTATGCCTAAGGTCTACTGGGGAGATGAATGTGGTTTTTGTGCCCAGACGCTATGCTTCTGTGGAACATAATTTGTAATAGGCCTACCGTCGTTGAATATTACAGGGCTTGTAAATCAACTGATTTTACGTCTGTGGTTGTACGTAAATGATACAAACCTGCCGCACAACGCATTGTGAAATGGCCCTTATCTACGTACGTATCTAAATCTTTGTAAACGATCTCAAAATGATGTCTTTTGCAGTAGCTCTTTGCTCTCATATGTGACTTCATGGAGTGATTGGGTACAGGCTACGTCACCGCTTAGGCCGCCCAATCTGATAGCAACCTACCTGTTTGGAGAAAAAAATGATCCAGTGAGCCACACCCAAAGTTTAACTGGGCTAGACTCTGACTCGACGCTGTGTATTACAGAAAGCCGTGTAAATTAGTATATGACTTAAAGAAACAGCTCTGTATATAAGTGAATTTTTGTCATAGCACTGGAGATTGCTTCAATCTATACCTGACTATGTTCACAGTGTTTCGGGTGTGTTTGGCACTGAATGCTCGCGTCTACCCTCATCAGGACTCTCATCCTCATTTTACACCAGCCATTTGTGCAGTATTGTCATTTTGTTCTATACGTTTTAGAAAGTTTGAGTATCCTGCTTCGATTGAAGTATGTTTTAGCTCGGTTCTATCTTGTCCTTAAAGCAGAATTAGGTTTAAAAAAATGCAGTGATGTTACTTAAAATAGTAGACGTTACTGGACAGGTCTAGAATAACTCAAAATACTGTGTTGAGAGTGCAAATGGACCAGGCCTCGGGGATCCATAGTCCATCTTAACGGCCCTGCCACATCTTGTCTGAAGTATCCCAGCAGCTACAGTTGCACGCTGCTAATGTGGACAGTTCTTGTTAAAGCACAGTCGAGAAATGTTCACTTTGCATTTGGTTTAGAAGCAATAATCGCAGTGCCGACTTCTGAAACAGCAGAACGCCAACGGTGGATGAGTGAGTGAGTGAGTGAGTGCATGTTTGGGGTTTAACGTCATACTTAACAATTCTTCAGTCATATGACGACGATGGAGTTCTTAGAGTGCATAAATGTGTAATGTGCCTCCTTGATGCAGGATAGAATTCCACCACTCTTTTATTTAGTGTTGCTTCAGGCAAGTAAGTCGCCCCGCCCAAGCCATTATTCTGATACGGGTCAACCAGTCGTTGCACTCACCCCTTCACGCTGAACGCCAAATCTAGAACTTCCTCTTTTAAGGTATTAGGTGTGACCCGACCCAGGATTGACCCTGGATATACCGCCTCCCAACGCGAACGCGGTAGTGTGAAATTGGGGCCGGTACAGCGCCAACGGGTGGCCCGCGACATTCAGATGCCGAGCATTTGTTTTGATAAAATTCACCTTCAGGGTGCCGTTAAAACTGCAAACATTTGATGGAACGTGACGATCGGTCGAGTGATTATGTTATATCCTCATTTGTAAGCTTTATTTCAATGAGTTCCGTTTCTTCGTTGACAAAACAGAAGTAAGTCAAACGTCGGATTTGAACTCGCAGATTTCGTGGTGAATGGCTGCTTTGGGCCTTGTCTGTGTCAGCTCTAGTCTGCCGTACGCTTGCTGTGTATACCTTTCCTGTCCGCGTTAATTGCAGGTGGTTAAAGGGAAATTTCCAGGCTGGGTTCTAATATCCCTGGGACAATATTTGGTCTGGGTCTGTCAATTAGTTCAGACATCCCAACATTCAGCTCAGCGAACCAGTCAATATCAAAGAGCTTGTAGCCCTAGTCTGGATCGGGGAACTTCAGCCTTGGGGATTGTGGAATACGATCTGGCACTTGTTAAGTACTCAAGTCCGTTCTATTAGTATCGGGTCCACTATTGACGTCTCCACTGCGTGACCATCGTGCTGTACCAAATTCCACGCTGTCAGTCTCACGCTTTGTCAAATCCGGTTCACGAGCCCACCATTTTTGCCGGGAATGAAATTAAATAAAGCCATGGCTAGGGAAGCGAAACAGCACTGCTTTTGAGGAGAATAATCCTATTTCAGAAGGGTAAATAATGGAAGGCGTTATATGTCAGGACACGACAAGTAAATAGTCGGGTTCCAGACAAGTCATGAACCGTATCACCACGCCAATAAATACGAAGATATGGGAGTAAAACATTTAACTGCGCACGAACACAAAACAAACAGTTCGATGTAGCAAGGCTTGGTTAACAGTGCAAACAAAACACAGCGACGTACAACGTAAAATTTCTGCGTTCTTCTTCGTTAATTTACTGAGATACGCATCAAACTGAGAAAGAAACAACTAAAGCAATAGGCCAAGCAGCTAAACCCATTAATTTGAGTTTCTGTGTACTAAACTGAATCACAATACTCTCCAAGCTTAAAAACCCGGTTAGTAACATTATGTGAAAGTTATGTGAAACTACATAACATTTAAAATTTTTAGTCATGTTCATGGGTAGCTCATGGGAAAACAGAGCGCCTGGAGTAAAGCACTATTCTTTGTCAGGTGTTTTGAAGGCTTCCTCACAAAGTCTCGGCCTGTAATCACCGGAAGCTGGATTCGAACCTGTGACCTCCTTGACCATTGACTGATCAGTTGCCGCGGGTGAGACCTAGGGTAAGGCGAATAACCAGTGAACTCCTTGTAGGCCAACCGAACCTTTAAACATATTTCACTTCCATATGGGGGTAAGGTATTTCGCACAACCTTCTCTCGAGTCAGCGTGGGCTAAATTCGAACTCTCGACCTCAAGCAATAGTTTGATTTAAATCTGTATTTCTTTATCGAGGATCCTCCACAGCCAATAACCACTTAAAAGTCTCCAAAAATATATAAAATATCTACATAAGGATATGTACAACGTTTCCATGGTATTCCCCAATTTATTAATACGATAAAACAGTATGATATGAGAATACGATACCGGAAATATACGATGTAGGTATATTTATTTATTTACTTGATTGGTGTTTTACGCCGTACTCAAGAATACTTCACTTATATGACGGGCGCCAGCATTATGGCGGGAGGACACCGGGCAGAGCCCGGGGAAACCCAGGATCATGCGCGGGTTGCTGCACCTTCCCACTTACGGCCGGAGAGGCGATATAGGTATAAGTGACTTTGGTAGATGGGTATTGCAGTCAGAATAACGCTGCCTTTATCAGTGTCGAATCTATGGGTAGATGATATGTAATTGTGAATAATATTTTTAAATTGTCGTCTAGAGTCAAGCCATTTGAGTCAGTCAGTAATATAGGTGTGGTATATTTTGGACAGTGCTTAATAAAGACAGAGTGATGCAGACCAGGAGAGACGATATTTGTGAATGATTTAAGCTTGTGCTCCCTTTGAACAGCAAATACGGGACAATTTAAGTGTTGAGTATCTTCATTTTCAGAGCCACACGTAGGATATTATGATATTATGGCCAATTAAGTTATAGGCCTATTTTAAATAAGTGAACGCAAATAGCATTCAGCCCCATTCTCATCCTACAGTGCAAAACTGAAGCAAATTTATTAAAATAGTCATACAGAGACGATAACATTGTTTTATGTAATGGGGTAAGACAGTTTATAAATTTGTGTAAAGATGAGTCTCTTCTTTCTAAGGGAATGGAATTCCAGTCCTTAGTATAGTCTGGGGAAAGAAAGACGAGCTGAATATAGTCTACACTTGAACACGGGCAGGTTGTCTTTATTTCTTAAGTTGTGCGTATTGTCGTTTATTACTCTTTTAGGATAGAGTTGTCTAAGATAAGGTGGAGAAAGATAATTGACTTTTTTTAGAAAAAAAGGAGCAGCCTGTGTTATTTTCGGCGTGAGGGCAGATATTCCCAATTAAATTCGGTTAAAAGGGTTTCGTATGATGTGCGACGTTTTCCTCCTGTGCACAAAATAGCCGCCTTACGATGTACATCTTCAATTTTTTAAGACAGGTATTGACAGCAGTTATCGAACAAGACATCAACATATTATAGTGTCGATCTAACCATGCTTTTATAAAGTGTGGACATACATTTCCTTCCCCGTGTCTTCTGCTAACGCGAGTCACTATGCTTAGTTTCTTGCCACAGTTGGTTACTATCGCCCGAATGTGGTCGTCCCATTTACGATTCTGTTGCAATACGAGACTGAACGCTTTTCACCTCAGTACTCTGAAATTAGAGCTTAGTAAGAGCTGGATTATTTTTAGAGACACAGATCTCTGGGCGTTAAACGTAACAATTCACTGATCCGTTCATATGTCTAATCGCTGTAAATCTTGGTTAATTTTCTTTGCTGAAATTGACATATCTGAGATCTGTTCAGCAAGGGAGGTGTCGTTAGAAGATTATTAATATCACATTCAATGTTAACATTTATATCATTAACAAATATTAAAAATAACAACGGTCCTAACACAGAGCCCTGAGAGACTCCCGAATAAATATATTCAAGTTCAGAGTCTACACCATTTAAGTAAACTTTAGTTTTGCGGTCACATAAATAGCTTTGTATCCAAGACTATACTGGTCCTATAATGCCTAATTGCTTTATTTCGAATAATAAACCTTCATGTCACACTTTGTCAAAGGCCTTGCTTACGTCAAGAAATACAAGGCAAACATCTGAACCTGTGTCATTACTCTGGTGTATATAATGAACAATTTTTGTCACTTGTAATACAGTTGAGTCATTTTGTTTTAAAGTCAGAATTTTCTTGGATAAGTAGACTATTTTCCATACAATATTCATATAGACGTTTATAGACAATTTTCTCCAAGACTTTCGACGAGAAGGCTACAGTGATATTGGTCTGTAGTCGGCTACATCATCCCGTGCGCCCTTTTCTTCAACCGGGCTCACCCGAGATAATTTCCAAGCTGAGAGAAATTGAAGGAAGCGGGGGGGGGGGGGGGGGGAATAACTGGTTGTGCTAAGCGTGATGCGAAGAATTTGCAAAATGTTTGACATTTCTCTGTGTCAGTTGTGATACGTTTACCATTCACAAGTACAGGTGTTATAGGAGGTTTTAATTTGCAGCCAAGGGCAGATTTCATGGTAAACCAGTATGTTTTTGGATTCAGTCTTGGATTTGACAATTTGTTGTTTAGCTTTCCCGAGTAACATTTTTTTGCTAGGAGTTTGCATGTATTTATCTCCCTTCTGGCAATGTAAAAAAAGACTCTATGTTCTTCAGACATGGTTCTTTTATATCTTTTAAAACATCTGTTTCTTCTCCTTAATTTGTACCGAACGTCATTTTTCATCCCCGGTTTATCTCTAGGCCGGATGGTGACGACTTTATTTGGTATGGCCTCTGCGCAACCTGACAAAAACATATTACTCCACGCAAAGATTTTATCGTCACCATCATTAAATACATCTAAAACCAGTTTCCAAGGGGTGCAATTTACAGATGAGTTTAATCCGCTTATATCAGAAGAGTTTTAATCCCAACAAGAAATCGGTTTATTATTACATGGGCTATTTAGGATACAGTATATGGTCCAATGATCAAGATTTGACAATTGAGGGGCAACACCCAATTCTGTTATATAGCCAATGCTATCGCGAATTATTAAGTCATGATGTTCCCGCTCTCTTTAGTACATCTCGTGGGTTCTCTTCAGTATATCTCGTCGGGTCTCTTCAGTATATCTCGTCGGTTCTCTTCAGTATATCTCGGTTGATTAATTGAAACATGTTTTTGTTTTTTTTTTGCTTTTTGTTATATCGTATAGTTCCATTTCTAGTTCGCTGTGTGAATGGTATTCTCCCCAGTCTGTGCATCTATCGTTTAAGTCACCCATAACTAATAGAGTGTCTACATCTTCGGGGAGAACAGTGTTGTGGACATTGTCGAAATCTTCAAGAAACATATCACGTGATTCGGTAGTTTGATTTGGAGGAGGGGAGCAAGCGGCTATGAGGACTTTTTTGGCAGAGTGTTCGATTTGAATCCACAGAATTTCTGTGTTGCCTTCTAGGTCCCTTCTACAAGTTACCCTTAATTAAGACTTAATGTATATCGCCACTCCACTGCCATGCCGACTCCTGTCTTTCTGTTCGATCATATATCCTTCTAAGCTGATCTAATCGTCTGATATATTGTCACTTAACCACGTTTCCGTCACACAGATTATGTCTGTAGCAGTTATACTGTATCCATAATACAGTATTCATGTCGTCAAGTTTTGAGTTTGTCGAGAGTTCATCATTATTCATCGACACTAAGGTTCTTGCATTTATAAGGCAGCATTTCATGCCATGTGTAAATTTTGACTCAGGGTTTAGATGAATATCTCCACAGCGTAATAAAAGGATCATTAGCAAAATGACAAGAAAATGCTGATTGCAAATAGTGAGGCGTCTTAGTCAGGACAGGGAACCCATTAATCTCCAGAAACGAAAACCTTTAACGGAAATATATACACTAAAAATCTGAGAAAGTATATACTCAAATTCCAAGCAAAACTGACAGTGAAGGAGCAGTTGAAGCGATGTACAAAAAATCTTACGTCTTTTTACCTTAGCTAATGTACAATTTATTTGCATAATCGGTTGGTTTATGACAAAAAATCTGTCAATAATCGGTTAATTTATGACAACAAAAAATCTTTTAGCGATAAGAAAGATGTCCGATGGCAGGTCACGAGGCACAACTCTTCGGCAAACGAGCAGACATTTCTGCTTTTTAAGGGTAGATGGACGAATCTTGTCTAAAATCAATGGTTGTCTGACAGCTGCATGGCATGATGGATCGTTTCTCCGAGAGGTAAATACCCAATAATCCTTGATATCAAACTAAACGACACAGCTTTATTTTGCTCTGATGCGCTCTATACGATGTTCGAGAAACGACTGTGAAATTCAGGACAATTCCCTTTTTCTGCGATAGAGGTAGAAACGGTCCACGTACAACCCCGTTATATGCTTACCTGAAAGCGAATTTTTTTTACAACGAACGCTACATGAATTCAGAATTTCATATAATATATTCAGCACTGAGATCACACAATGCAGGAATCAGTTTTTGTTCTATAAGACAGGGTAAATTTCAGGACAAAAAGCAAAACAAAAACGGTGTCTCAAATTGTAACTGTCTTATTACTGTGGACAGAAGCTGCCAGCATAAAACAAGGGATAGGTTATAGGGAATACTATCGAGAGGGTCGGCTCCATATGTGTTCGCCATGAGATACAGTTTGATGGTCTTCTTCTGCGTGTTAAACAAAATTTTTTGCATGAATTTTGGATTCCGAAAACGTTCTACTTAAACCCTAAAGGAAACACAAAAGGGTATAAATTATGCCATTTTTATGCCGTTTTTACCATAACGAACCGTCCAGTATGCACTGTTCACTATTCAAAAGGATTTATCCTTTCTGTCTGTTTTCAATGCAATAAAAACGTTTCAGATGTGACTTGCACCTTACAAGTCTCAACAATGTTCCACTGCAATTACGGCAAATCTGTTACTTTGCTGAAATAGCAGTTACCACAAGGTGATATGAAGTGCATTCAGTATTACAGCCTAGCTCGTACATTGCCGGGGGTCCTACATTATTGCTTCCGGTCCACAGTTTCGCGCAGGTCTGGGTTTCTGCCACAAGCCGGGTGGCTATACTGCAGTGTATCAGCATCAGCGCTGCTTTTTCGTTCGGCGTTCAGTCTGAGAGAGAGGCGAAGTACTTGTCGGCCATTTGTCAGTGTACAATTTTACTGGGTTGAATGCCTTGTTATGGTGTCTAACGCATGGTTTTAAGTGAGACGGCACTATGTGTATAGGCAAGGGGAATGACATACCATATGTGTACACCGCGATAAAATAATATTAAAAATGGCATTATATCCCGAGCAAAGGAAATAAAGAAACAAAACGATATGGTCGTCTCTGTACAATGGAATTTGTTAATAATAATAACAAACGATTTAAAGGGTTATAAAATAGAAACCACCCGTTGTCAAATGTCCGACACGCTATAGTTGTGTAGACCTTAATATGAACTTAATATTACGGTAATCACGCTAATGTTTGCCCCTTGGCTATTGTCCTTTCAACTGACCTTTAACGTCCGCTGTCAAAGATAGCAAATCACGTGATACGCGCTGCAAATCTGTGTTGATTGGTCCAATTAAGGAGTCAATTGGGACAAAAAAAGCTGAATCGAAAAATGTTTCGGACAAAATGATAATAGATAGTTACCACGCCTGCATACATTTGCGAAGACAACGGGAACATTTTTTGTTACTTGACTTAGATGCGGAATGGATTTGTGTTAGTTTTCTTTACTCTACAATCGCTAAGCAATATGACGACTTGGAAAGAGAGTTTTGACCAGTTTTCACATTTGTTTCAGACCTTCAGTTCCAGTCATCAGACATCGAAGCCGTGGAGGCAGAATGATGAGTGATATTGTGATTGCTGGGCACCTGTTTTGCTGACCCAATGGTAATGTAAAGCACAGGAGTCTCAAACTGGAATATGTTCGTCCTCTAACATTGCTTGGGAGAGTGCACGGCCTAAAGGGAAGCATCTGAGCGATATAACTTGTTTGTAGATGTACCCATTTGTGTTTTGTGAGTATATTTAAATTACCCATTTTTGGGAAAATTCATTTCATCGGTGTTTAACATCGATTTATATTTATAAGATGGTGGTCAGGTTTAATAACTGATCCTGGAGAAACTCTTTCACGGGTAAAAATCTCCTGATTTAAGACTGCAGACTAACATCTTTTTACACAATTGTTTGCTGTCAACTACAAAGCATACGTGCTCTTTCTACACATGTCTTTTTAACGATGGCGGTCAGGTTTAAATATTGATCATGGAGAAACTCTTTCACGGGTACAAATCTCCTGATTTAAAACTGCAGCCTAACACCTTTTTACAAAATTGTTTGCTGTCAACTACTCAGCATACGTGCTCTTTCAACACATGTCTTTTTAATCTTATTTTGGTATTGTGCCACGCCATAATCTTTTTTATATTGTTTTCAATAACTAAATATTTATTTTTTGGGCGAATATGTGGTGTAAAGCGTCTAGTAAATGTACAGCATTGCCAATACTCATTTTGTATTATTGCGTTCTGAATTTTCCATTCATGTACAATCATGTTACAGAAACCTTTCATAAACATCAGCAGACTGTGAAATAACGAAGGATATGCTTGTATGATTAAACACACTATTCTGAGCAAAGAAAAGAAGTAACGCAGTATACCATGTCAATTGCTATGCTTGGAACAGAATGCTTATACATATTTGCAACGTCAAAATTTATGACCAGTTTTATCATTAAATTTCGTTGGGGATGGGGGTGGAGGGGGGTCAGCTTAAGCGAATTTCCTTAAAACGTATGATCCCTGGGGAAATAGCAGACCTTCAGTCCTCAACATCAGTACTTCATAGTGATTATAGAACATCAGCATATTACCGTCGTGGATATTACAGGTTTGGTGGACGAATTGTGTTTAGAGATCAATACGTGGTGGAACTGTAACGGTATTTGCTACTTTCTCACGTCTCTTTCAGAACGGTTGTGATACTTTGTGATAATGGATGCTCTCAGATTGCTTCTGTCCCTAATAAGCTTCAGCTGGCTCCCTGGGAAGGTCACTTCCGGTGAGTTACTGGGCCGATTCCGGTGAACTGAAAGGTTATATCCGGCAAATCTGGAAATCAAATTCCTGCTTTGCTAGAATAATTTACTGAATATTTCAAGGAGATATGAGAATTCAAAAGTTTACATTATCTGAGGGAATTTCATTGCACTGTACCATAAGCACATATCGATCTTTAAATATTTTATTAGCATGACGTTAACTATCCAGATGCAGCCTGCTTCAGTCAAATCTAATTGAATATATAACAGAGAGATTTCGCCAAAAATAATCTTTCCATCATAAATCGATTAATGCAGAATTCCATCTCTTTAAGATCATCTATATTTCATTTTATTTTGTATCTAACCATAAATGAATTTGCGTCTGCAGAAAGGCAACCATCACCGTATATAGTTCCCACTGATGACGTCACGCCTGTGACGTTGAAGCTCATGGGTGGTGACGACACGACAACAAGAGGGCGTGTTGATATGCTGTACAGAGGTCAGTGGGGGACTATGTGTGTCCGAGATATGGACAAACACGTCGCGAGTGTCATCTGCAAAACGCTGGGACACAGAAGGTGCGAAACATGATGAGTAATGTTACAATGACGCATATGTAATAAATCTGGGGGCTCTTTCACAAAACTATTTTGGGTGAATTTCAAAACTTTAATCCTCTCTACAAAAACAATATTTGAAACAGGTTGCTCAAACTTGGCTGAAATTGTACTACAGTCCAGAATTAAAATTAATTTATCCATTCCATGGTAATTTGTAAGAGATGAATTTGGATTACAATATAAAGGTTAAACCCGAAAATTTGCTTCGTGAAGCGCGTCTCTGTTAGTTAGGACTGCGATAAAGCAACCCAGTATCGGTAAATGTACTCTACATTGACGTTTGAAGTATTAATAGAATCGTACAGTCATTATCTCCAAAAGATAACTTTCACTTATTTTAAGTTAGTCATCAAGGAATAATCCATTGTAGGTCTTTTAGCTAGCCTGTTTTATTTATCGGATTGGTGTTGCACGCAAAAGGTCAGTTTAACCGATGGACGGTCAGGTTTATTGATGGAGGAAACTTGCGAGTAGACTCTTCTTCGATGTTCCTGACAGACCTACTTCAACTTAAATAGCTTAAAAGTGGTACATTTACGCTTGTGATCCCATTGGCCAAGCAAGGGCCGATCTGCTCAGAACGCATTTAATAAACCAGCTAACGCCATCTACCATATGCATAATTTCATTTACATTGAACTTCAAAAATTATTATTATATCACTAAAAAAAAATAATGTGCTAATGTTAATAGAAAGTCAGTTGTCTGCGTGATGCTAGGATGTGTTCCATTAAAATAACATAATATCGTGTCATATTTAACAGACAATCCAGTTAGTCTAATACAATCTTGTGTTGAACTGAAAGAATATATTCGCTATAGTTAACAGAATAATATGCTGCATTAACACAATTTATTGTAGCATCACTCAGACAACAGATTATTTTTTGAGAGAAATTGCAATGGTATAAGGAGTAATAAGTCGCTTTACACTATCATGCGATACTAACGCCGTCCAAAATTCAAAATGTACGATTTACAACCTAAATGTTCACTTGATCTCTTCACATGACACCGGATGTCAAAAATATGCATTTCTATTTTTTTTTTGTGGGGTACTTCTTAAGGACGCTGCCCCGCCCAGCTGACGGCAAGATATACAAGGCGGACGATGTCAAAAAAACCATTTTGGGTTGTGAATCGGTGTAATGGTAATGAAAGCTCTGTGGCTGAGTGCGGATTTGTGGATATCAAGAACGACAGTCGCTGTGAGGAAATTTACGACCACACTATAGCAGGCGTTGACTGCGATCCCAGTAAGTTAGGAGCCAGTAATCTGAGAAATAAGCTTGTGACGACCATCATGAAAAGTAAACAGGAATACAGTATAATACTTGCAGCATAGAGAGTAATACTAGAGCAGCTACGATAGGATAATAACTGACAGAAATGGTCACTCATAGCTGGTGAATTATGATTATTTACCAGCTATCACACTATCGTCGCTCCTCTGGTCTTACTCTCTACGCTGTACGTCTTAATTATATTGTACTCCTGCATAAACCAGGATTCTGCTGGTGGACTAAGCATCACCGAGGCCTGGTCCCTTTGCATTGTTTTAATGTGATTGAAATGTTAAATGTGATTGACAACACAGCATTCTGAGTAATTCTAGACCAGTGGACGTCTTATAAATTGCAATATTTTTTTTACCTAATTCTGCTTAAGCCATGGTGCTAGGGGGCGTGTAAATTGCTACTATTTATGCATTTACATGAACAGTTAGAATAAAACCCTGATTGAGGTAAATTTACGAGAGGCGTTTTTTACAGGTGACCATTTACCAGTTATTACACTGTCGTCCTGCCCTGGTTTTAGTCTCTTTGCTGTAGGTCTTAATTATATCTTATCAGTTTATCCCACTTAGGGTTTTTTCTAACGGTTCATGTTTTATTCTAACTGTACAAAGCTTTGGTAATCATCGTATCTGTATCTGAAAACTATTTTACGTTTTATTTTTATTTTACAGTTTTTTCAGCGACATAAAGTGTTCGACAAGTAAGAGAGGGAACGATTAAATACTTTAATACCAGATGAAGGGAAAATTCTGTAATGTGTAAACATGACATATATGATACTGAAAAAAGTTAGAGTGGTTTTAGATTCGCAATTGTTCCAGCATTCGGCACATGAATGATTATGTAGTCCGTGTAGAGAATTAATTACTCACAATATTTTATGTTACGTACACAAAACTTAGAAATAGAAATTTATTCTGTCGTATGTTACAGTGCCTGATCCCTTGTTCCGGGTGCGTTTGATTAATGGCGGCTCGCGCAGTTCAGGTGTTGTTGAAGTAACCCGGCGTGGAGAGTGGGGGACGATCTGTGGGAAAGGATGGAGCAAAAACGAGGCTAAAGTGGTCTGCAGACGACTGGGATACCAGGTGTAAGTATGTCAGTAATTATACCAGTTAGGTAAACCAATCGTACACACGTTAATCAGGGGTTCAAGGGATGTCCGTTATATATCAAAACCACTGATGGGAAATACAAGTACATGTGTTGTTCGTCATTACATGTGTTGTTCATCATTACATGTGTTGTTCATCATTACGCAGCCCTGTATTGTGTATCCGTGTCCCCAACATTTGTTTGCGTATATTTTAAAACCCTGAAGGCTTAAACAGTCTTTGAAGGCATTAAGAAAAAAGAAAGGCAAGAAAATGAGGCATTCCATTAGACACTGAGGAATAGTGAGCACATATTAAAGAAGCAACGTCTGAATAATCTTGAATTCAAGCTTTTTTTCTAGTTTAACGTTTTCTTCCTTGTTGTCTTCCCAGCAACCACGTGATGGCGCTGACAGTTGACGCCAACTACAGTCAAAATCCTGCTAACAACCGGCCGTTGAAACTGTCAGGCGTAGAGTGTACAGGGGACGAGACGACCTTGAGGAACTGTGTCCATCGACCGTGGGGTGACGTCTCGTGCGCCTGGGGAGGACGGGCTGTTGTCGATTGTGAAGCAGGTATATAAACAACACTCTGTAGCTTGGTGATTTGATCCACTCTCTTTAGAATATGGAAATTTCTGGGAATACCGTTGCGCATTAATTTCTCCATCACTGAATTTGGATAACAAACTTAAACAAGAAGTTAATGCGCTGATTAATGTAATCATATATATTCACGTATTTCTTCCGAACTTAATAAGACTGTTTTTAAAACATTAAACCTTTAAAAATTGCTTAGAATCGTTCGTGATATAGATCCATTATTCCAAAGGAAACTTGTACTTTGACTCCGTTTTCTCTACTCCACCCAACACGCCCCCCCCCCCCCCCCCCCCCCCCATCCCGCCTAACAACAATATATAAACCTGATATTGGATGTTTGTTAGGTTCAGACTCTGTGTCCCGTCCGCCTGGTCGGGGGTAGGGACGGCAGCGAGGGCTGGGTCCAGGTGAAGCTGCTGGGACGCTGGTCGGATCTCCTCAGTACTGCCTGGAGCGGGCTAGAGGCCACAGTCGTCTGTCGGAAGCTAGATTACTGGTGGTAAGGTCACGCTTAGATGAAATTATCAGATTCTCTTGTCTATGTAACAGCTTACATTTGCGATGAAAGTTCTTAATTCAGAGACTAGTTACTGATTAATACTCCATTAGGTTGCCTCATTAAAATCTATGCGTCGAAACAGACAATTGTATACCAGTTACATTTGAGCCCTAGACCAACATCTGAAATTGGTAGATACGGAGGTACCAGTGTGTCATTTATAAGTACATCAGTACTAGAACAACATTATGAAACAGGAGATCTTGGGTTCATGGTCCATGGTTTCTGGCTTTTCCCACTTAACCTGGTGTTAAGGTTGTTTGGTCACCGTCATATTTGGTGACCAGGCGCTAGGAGTGGTATAAGAATTACCTTTGTTAACCCGGGGCTAGAGATCTGTGTATTAAGCATTATATTTGTTAACCGGAGCTGGGGGAGTAGAAGCGTGTACAATTGTTAACCAGAGCTAGAGGTTGTGGGATCATCACTATTGTTAACGTCAATTTTGGTTGATAGTTACCATACGGATGTCAGCTTCGAAGCCTAGCTTCTATTTTTCTCTCCCCTTTGGAGAAGCTTACAAATAATATATCTGAGTGTATGAAAAAAAAAGTCACGGTTGTTTCAGATATCGTTTCTAGCGATCATTCGGCTTCTTCCTGGTTCTCTTCTCTTTCACCTCTCTCTTTCACTTTTCTCTTTCACTTTAACCTTCTGTTTGGGTATGGCTAAAATTCGTTTGCGAAACCATATATTTGTCTGAGGTTAAGTTTTCTTAATAATCTTCAACCATTGCTGGAATTAAGTAGTTTGTTGATAAATATTTGTGTACTTGCCTTTCACCTGTATCTCAAGTTACTGATCAAGATTTGGGTGCTTGTCTTTCGCATTTACCTCAAGTTATTGACCAAGATTCGTGTGCTTGTCTTTCACCTGTATCTCAAGTTATTGACCAAGATTCGTGTGCTTGTCTTTCACCTGTATCTCAAGTTATTGATCAAGATTCGTGTGCTTGTCTTTCACCTGTATCTCAAGTTATTGACCAAGATTCGTGTGCTTGTCTTTCACCTGTATCTCAAGTTATTGACCAAGATTCATGTGCTTGTCTTTCACCTGTATCTCAAGTTATTGACCAAGATTTGGGTGCTTGTCTTTCACCTGTATCTCAAGTTATTGACCAAGATTCGTGTGCTTGTCTTTCACCTGTATCTCAAGTTATTGATCAAGATTCGTGTGCTTGTCTTTCACCTGTATCTCAAGTTATTGACCAAGATTCGTGTGCTTGTCTTTCACCTGTATCTCAAGTTATTGACCAAGATTCGTGTGCTTGTCTTTCACCTGTATCTCAAGTTATTGACCAAGATTCATGTGCTTGTCTTTCACCTGTATCTCAAGTTATTGATCAAGATTCGTGTGCTTGTCTTTCACCTGTATCTCAAGTTATTGATCAAGATCTGTGGGTTTGTCTTTCACCTTTATCCAGGCCATTAATCAATATTTGTGTGCTTGTCTTTCCCCTATATCTCAGATCACTGGTCAGTATTTGTGTGCTTGTCTTTCCCCTATATCTCAGATCATTGGTCAGTATTTGTGTGCTTGTCTTTACAGTATATCTAAGATCATGGGTCAGTATTTGTGTGCTTTTGCCTGTATCTCAAGACATTAATCAATATTTGTGCGCTTGTCTCATCTGTATTTCAGATCATTGACCTGTTTTCAAGGTTTATTACCAGGTGATAATCAATATTTTGGTCAGTGTACTTTCAGGCATTAGACGTTTTTAGTCACTGTCTACTCTACCGACTGTTATCAACAAGTCTTTAACTGTCTTCAACAGTCTTGTTTGTTACTTTGTCAGGGGGTCGGCTGGTATGAGGGAGTTTGACCGTAACGTGCTTACAAACGGCTCTTGGGTTTCTGTCATAACATGCTCGGGAGAGGAAAAAGATCTGTCCGAATGCTCCAACAACGGTTGGACCTATTCGCACCGCATAAAGACCAACTTGGCTCTAGCGTCTTGTTATCAAGGTAAGTCAAGAACACACCAGACAACAACATAGCGTGTAAAGCCGGAGCAGTGACGACGACGTGATGGTTGCCAAATGGTCACATGTAACTGGTGAACTTCGACCTCTTGCCAGCTTACCTTATCGTTATGATTTCATTCCGGCTATCCATATAAATGCTCAAGTAATAACAACTTACACGCCTCCAGATCTCTTGCCTGAACAAAATTTCAGGGTCGAAGGCCAACCCTAACATATGGGATAAAATATTTATGATTTATAAAAAGTGGAATACGCCACTGATGCTATAAATAACACGACTGAAGTTTCAGAACGAAGGTTTTAGGACTGCGCAGAAAAGGGAATTTAATCATTCGACCCTAAATCATGGTGTTACTGGTCTCCGATTTCCACAAGCCATAAACATGCTACCTGATTTCCCTGGTAGTCAAGATCTGTTTGGATTATTGTCGCCAGGAAACAATAAGCAATTGTTCATGTGCTGTAGACGCACATGCTTCAACTTACCCAGCACACACATCAACTCACCCGACACATGCACCAACTTACCCGGTACACACAACAACTTACCCGGCACACGCACCAACTTACCCGGTACGCACACCAACTAACCTGGCGCACGCACCAACTTACCCGGCACACACATCAACTTACCCGGCACATGCACCAACTCACCTCGCACACACACCAACTCACCCGGCACACACACCAACTTACCCGGCACATGCACCAACTTACCTGGCACACGCACCAACTTACCCGGCACATGCACCAACTCACCTGGCACACACACCAACTCACCTGGCACACATACCAACTTACCCGGTCAATGCACCAACTCACCAGGCACACGCACCAACTTACCCGGCACTTGCACCAACTCACTGGGCACATACACCAACTCACCCGGCACACACATCATCTCACCCGGCACACACACCAAATCACCCGACACACATCCTAACTAACCCGACTCACAAACCAACTCACCCGGCACACGCACCAACTCATCGGCACACAAACCAACTCACCCGGCACACAAACCAACTCACCCGGCACCCGGCACACACACCAACTCACCCGGCACACACACCAACTTACCAGGTATATGCACCAACTCACTGGGTACATATATCAACTACCCGGCACACAAACCAAATTACCCGGCACACGCACCAACTCACCTGGCACGTGAACAAACTCACCCTACCCACATACCAACTCACCCGACACACACATCAACTCACCCTGCACACACACCAACTCAACCGGCACACACACCAATTCACCCGGCACACGCACCAACTCACCAGGCACACACATCAACTCACCAAGCACACACACCAATTCACCCACATTAACTCACTCAGCACACACACCAACTCACTCGGCACACTCACCAACTCATCAACTCACCCAGCACACACACCCACTCACTCGGCACACGCACCAACTCACCAACTCATCAACTCACCTGGCACACACACCAACTCACTCGGCACACGCACCAACTCACCAACTCATCAACTCACCCGGCACACACACCAACTCACTCGGCACACGCACCAACTCACCAACTCATCAACTCACCTGGCACACACACCAAATCACCTATCCTTGTAGTCTACGAAAGTGCTGTGTATTGACTATCTGCGAGTCACAAATACAATGGTGCTTTATACAAAGTAGCATCGGCCGAAACAAACACACACACCCACAGACACATTGAAATCGTACACCTCTGGGTTGTAGACACGCCACGTCCACCCATGCCAGTCATCGAAGGCAACACCGAGGATTTGACCACGAACTCTTCAGTCAAGCTTGTCTGCAAGACGGTGGTAGTGGGGAAGGTGTCAATCAGATGGGTGTGTCAGGGGGACGTGCACATCAGTAGAGGGCCGTTGCCAGGCAGTCTTGTTTCTTTGGGGCTGGAAATCCCGGACATTACTCCCAGTCACAACAACTTGAACTGTCGGTGCCTGCTGACAAGTGCGAGAGGGTGGAGCGTCAGAGCATCTAGAAGGTTAAAGGTCAAATGTAAGTTATGTATACAGATTTACGAAATGGGTACATAAGGACCCTTATAAAATTCTTTACGCACATAATGGCTCGGCGTCGAGTTTTCTACGCGTTCTTAATATGTAAACTATTCAGATGTTTCAACATTAAATTTGTCAGAACAGATGTATTTTCAATTTATATGAAGTAAAAATCTATTTTGGTATGGGTCGAAACAGACGATAGTTTGTAATATTTTGATGTCCACCAGTTTTGAAATAAAATGTCTGAGGTTAAAGTTTGGTGGTCCCAAAATTACAATTTGTAACATATTTTTGCAAGCCAGGGTAACTCTCCTTGAAGCAAGAACTCCATAATTGACTTTGCATGTATTGGAAATTCTTAAATAATATCCAAAAACACATGTTCTCTGACTCATGTCTTTAGAATCTCAGAGACACTATTTCGTTATGAACTGAGAAATTTATTTGTGGTGCATTTTTAGTCGATCCAACCACAGTTGACCTTGTTCAAAAAGACGTGGTGAAGCACGGGGAAGTGTTCGGGCTGGAATGTCGGTCCGCGCTGTCCAACCCTCCTGCCAAACTCCAGTGGTTTAATGGCACGAACCCTGTCACAGTCCCGGGTCTTCAGTACACCATGACTTTCCCGAGTGGTATCCGGACATACCAGAGGTGGTTCGTGCGAGCAGACGACAGGATGACCGGTCAGCTAATCACGTGCAGGGCGGTCATACCAGAAACCAACTCCTCCGCTTTCGATTCTGTCGTTGTCGTTGTGGGATCTGAAATTTACGACATGGGCAAAATGGCATTGGCGGTTCAAAACCTACTTTACAACCCTGCTGCCTCAATAATGTCTTTTATAAAAGCTGTAATGGGCACATGCTTTAACCACCTTGGTGCCTAACCTTGGTGATAAGCGTATGGTGCATGACTCCTACCTTTATCTCTGGGAATAAAACAGGGAAAATTAACGAGACAGCTGAAACAACTTTCCAGTTGATGACATAAAGGTGAAAGTTCGCCAGTGGAATAAAACAAAATGTATGTAAACTGGATTAAGGAAAATGTAAAATACAGACAGTCTGATGACTGAAGGAGTTTGTCAGTTAACGGTTGTAACGGGATTTGTTTTCACTTTCAACGAAGAAAGTAGCTATCTCTAGTTTGTAACATCCTGGCCGCCATTTTGTGCAGACTTCCGCGTGACAATTGACATGGGAAGCTGTAAGTGTTGTGAAAAATTAAGACGCTCAAAGATTTGCTCAGGCCCCTCCAGGAATGGAATCCCCAGTTAAGGAATTCACTTTGAATAAACGGAGTGGTGAAACATTGGCGGAATTCATTGCCGTTTGTCAAAGCTCGAAATATATACGCTGTACATTGTCTGGTGTGCTTACTGAGAAATGCCAGTTGTTTGACAGGAGTATTGACCTGGGAAACAACGTTTGACATGTACCGTCAGTTGCGAAAGGAACAGTTTCTGAGACGTGACTGACTTTAGCATGAATAGCCTACTCGTGTAAAGTGTGTTTGTGATGCTGGTGGTGGCTTTGCCGTGATGTCACATGTGGACTTTGAAAAGAGGGATAAGATGCATTATATGCCAAACTCATCTACACTCTCAGGTATATGGGACTGTGGTCTGTGAAATGCAACAACAACACATCTTACCTCCTTTTCTTAACATGAATTGTTAGCAACAACAACATCCTTTGTTTTTACTTCGCCATTAGACCTCATCCACATGTTGACCAACATTTTTTCCTTCCCTCACCCCCACTTTCTGACTCATGATCTCCATTCCTCAAACTGTCACCACCATCATTAATACAACGCTATGTACAGTCGTGGAACAAGGAACAACAAAAACAAATTCACTTGTACCTGGCACTAGTGTCCCTGTTATCCAGATTCGCTGCCATACCCCATGGTAGTTTAACAGTCGAATGCGCTAACGAGGTTTTCATGCAATCACAAGATTTCGGACAAAATTGAAAGATGTACTAAGATCTTGGAGGTTGAGAATTTAAGTTTCACTCTTTGGTATCTTACGCTACAAGCACTGAATTATACCACTCAACATCTAAACGATCAGCCAACAAATGAGACATTTGGGGTTACCATAGCACCAAGGTGCGATGCTTGTCATGGCTGACGTAGAATCCAGCTGGCCCTATAGAAACACGTTTATCCCCAGATTGGGTCAGAGGAGTATCTTCCTAAATCCGTTTTCCACGTTTGACACCCTCAGCACGGTTATTTCAGTGTTTTCATCAACGTATGTCTCAAACATGGTGCTCCATTTTGTTGTTGTTTTGTGTTCAGAACTATTACTGAATTGTTCCCGTCTCGGATGTTTTTTCTTCAATTTTTGTGCTGCAAAGTCAACAAAATCGCTCACGTGTTTGTTCGCGACAACTCGCATTGTCTTTGAAATAGTGCTGTAGTTTCTTTCTGTTGGCGATTTCTGGTGTTTCCTTTAACTTCTTCTCATGATACATGTACACATACATTTGCGCTTTGGCGAGACCACACACATGGTAAAAAATATCTGGACTGCATCATGTTTATCACAAATAGGTCTAGGCTACTACTCAGAATATTGGCCAGTGATTGATCTATGAAGCAGCATCAGCCTATCAAACACAGATAATATTCTTCTAGGACAGTCGCGAAGTTTCATCACGAAAAACTTCTTGAGAATTCCACATGGCTACTAGATTTAAGAATGTGCGAAATACAACATCCATATAGAGCACCAAAATCTATGTGCCAATATTGCTAGTGTTGGGACGACGGTTTTCCAGTTAATCCCTCTTTATCTGAGATGTGCATCGTGTCATCCTCCACTGATGTGATGACGTCCTTGTGATGCAATGAAGCATTTCAGCCTATGACGCCCGTGTGACACTCAGCGGTAAAACAGCGCAACAAGGGGAGGCTACTCATGCTACACATAACCATATCTGCCTCATCGGGGATAATGTGTTACCAGGCAGCGGTCAAAAATCACGTTATAAAATTAAACCACTGCCATCGTTATTTTAAATCCTCATTGTTTACGTTGTACTTTAACTTACCTTCCAATATTTTCAATTCCCACATATATACAAGGATATGTAAATAATATAAAAATAATGCTTTTCAATGTTCAAACACATGTAGTGGTGCTTTAGAAAAAATAAGTGAGCATTTCTGTGACGACAATTCGTTATTTGTTTTGTTTTATGGAAAATCAGTTACAAGATGGCGTGAATGGTGCATGCTTTTCTGTGTGTACTTTACAACTATCACAAACATTTGTCATATGTTCTGGATAAATTCAGGAGCAATTGTTGTTATTTTGCAAATTAATTTTATAAATAGATTCAAGATATGGGCATTCATTATAGATGTATCAATATTTTCTATCGCCACGCTTGTAAGCCTATATGTAGTGCAATCATGTTGTCGCGTTTGTATATATTACATTTAGAAACACAGTTATAACTTTGATTAAATTGTCGTGTCGCACGTGTGGCTAACATTTACACGGTGGTCCAAATACTCACGGTTTGTTATATTATATACTGGCAAAGAATACTACATTATATAATAATTACAACGGTGTATTGGCTACCACATTATACTAGTACACTGGTTACAACTTCTTATACATTAAATACTGGTTATAACGTTGCATTAGCTACCACATCAAAAACTTAAATTTTTTAAATTAAATTTAAATATAAATTTGTATTGGTTACAGCATTGCGCACTAGTTATCACATTATATGCTGGGTACTCACATCTTAGTGGTTTATTAACGGAATATTTTCCGATTACACCCATCGTGTTATACATATTCAAACTAACCTGTTTTTACTTTATATTGTTTATGTTCATATATTTTAGTGTACATCTGTTTATGTTACTGTTGTCTATATTAGGGTCATGTTAATTTAGCTTGTCATGTGACTATGGCTGACTATCAATTGAGCGGCATATTTGCTCGTAGTTAGTACTCATGCTATATTTGTTAAATACACATTGAATATAGGCAAAGAGTGATGTCATTTTTGTTTAAAATTAAACCCGGATTATGTTTATTAATATTGGCGTTATATGTTTAAGTGTTAATTATCTTTTGCTTTACCACGGCTTCTATAGAAAATTAAGATAAACACAGGAGTTAATCTACCTGTTCTGACATACTCGTATGGTTAATATCTTCGAGTTTATTGAAATCTATACTTTAACTGATACCAAAAAAAAAATCCCTTTTGAATGATTCATTTTCAATATAGCATACTGATGGTAAGATGGAGTACTGACATCTAGATAGGTCATTTCTCGAGACTTTCCTGGTTATACGTTAAACGCCACAAAGTTTAGGTTTGTTTCTGTCTGATATGAGACTGATTCGGTCATATGACATTGCAATGATGATATGATATTCTAATGTAGTTATAAAATGGTGGTATTTGTGACAGTTTCTAAGGAGTGAAATATAACTTGGATATGTGTTAATTCCTGTTATCGTGAAAACGTTATATTCATACATGTACATGTATGTGTGTATCAAACAGCCGTATGTCCTTGTAGAAACAAAGCATTACCGTGTTAACAATACAGACAAATCTACACATTTTTGATTTCATCGGTTCTGGAAGACATTAAAATCATCTATAAAGTTCAATCATGTTCAAAAAGACCGAACCAAAATGTAGGCAGTTAATTTAGAAGACAGCAGGTGTCCAATGTCAAAATTCCAAAGCAATTTCTCTTTTCAGACATTTCTGTAGCATTCAGTCGATTTGTGACAACTACGCATGTACAAATAGCTTCTGCTGCCAGCTCCGGGTATCACAGGGCTGGTACTGTTTTGAATGGTATCTTGATGAGATTTTACACACGCTTTTTGTGTGATATAGGAACTTTTCGTACCTTAAACATCTCAGGTAGATTCTTTAATCTATATGCCACCAATTCATACAAAAACCTTTATTATAGAACACTGCATAAGGAGAAAAGTCAAGCATGATAAAAAAAGCGTCTATTTTATTTCGAACCAAGCTTGTATCTAATGAACCAAGCTTGTATCATACCGCCTACCTAATTGGTAGGCAGTATGATATGAAAGAGCATGATATGACTACTACATCTATTTGGAAGTAAACAGAAAACGACGACGGCAAAAGTCTAGGAAACAAGTCATGCATGCTTTAGATGTTCGCTCTCTATATACAAGTATTTATCGTGAACAATCCAAATAGATCCACTGTTTTCATCAAACTCATCCCAGTGAAACAAAATCATAACGGAAGTTATGAGAATACTTCTAAGTTAGTGCTCATGGCAATAAGCTGAAATTTAACTCTTTAATTTCAGCTTTTTCTGTCACACAAATTGATGGACCAACCTGGAGGACGTACCACATTAGTCACAATTTCTATGAACTAACCTGAAAACGTGCACCATTGTGACGTCTTCAATTGCTATAATAGTGAAGTTGTTAATGTTTTCAATTGTTTTATGGTTTTAGTCATTTTTTCTTCAAAATTCATACTTAGACTAATTGACATAGAAATATCTGTAAAACATTCCTACGATCAAGGCAAAAGTTGCAGTTTAAATAATAATTTGAGATACATAACAACTTTGGACAGATTATTTGGCGGTCGCCGGTCTATTTCCTGTCATAGGCCGCATTTTTGAAAATGTTTCCTATCTGGCTATTGAGTTGTAAAATGTATACCATCCTTGACCAGTTACATATTGATGCATGGCGTCATTTGTGATATACAATATCATTTTGTTCACAGATGGTCACGTGGTCTGTAGAGTGTCACGTGTTCTTGACCCACGTGTCTTCCCTGTCTGTCTCGCACAATGTTAAATCATTGTTTTATTCCTGTTGAAATGTGAATGTTGACATATTTTGAGAGTTTGTGTTAGAAGTTATAGATATGACCAATAAAGATCTTTACGTTCCATGACAAAACTATTTATTTTTGTTAGAGTATGTCTTCTTATCTTGTAACTACATGTGTAAATCCGGCTATTGTAACGGAAGTTGTAGATTTCCCAACTGTTTACCCGTCCTTGGTGACAATAACCGGTTGACGACGCTCATGTGGCCGTTTGCACAGTCTAAAATTTGTTGAAAACCGTTTATCTTCGAACAGTATAGGGTGTGCATATATGTACGTAACTTGTGGGAAAGTTTGTCGATAACATGCCTCAGGTCTGTGGTTTAAACCGGAAAGTCAGGTTTTCTCCAGCCATAATGCTTCCCACCATCGTACAAGTGAAAAAGTATTGCGTGTATATTGCGTTACAAAACAATCAAATAAACAGCGTGAAATACACAGACTGACCACATGTTCGTCTTCAGTATAGAGACGCAATATGTATACATTTATTCCATTTTCCGCCTTATTATTTGTAAACATTATTAAGGCTGATGGTGAACCTTGCTTGCTCAGATGGTTAAATCCCTGGTGCGACTATCAGGTCACTGACGAGTGTGGTCGCGTGTTCGAATCCAGCTCTCGCTGTTTCATCTGCGTCTTTAAGACAGGAGGCTTCTCATGTATCTGACCCAGATCGGTTTACTGTTGACTACCACGTTTCCTCCACTGATGAAGCTGGCGGTTATTAAACACAAGTGAGAAATTCTTAAGTACATCGTTAAAAAAAATGCTCATAGATGAGAAACACTGTCTCACCAGTGGAACCGGCCCGGATAGCACAGTTGGTAGAGCGTCCGCTTCGGGACCGGTAGATCCAGGATCAATCCTTGATTGAGTCACACCTAAGACTTTAAAAGAGGAAGTTGTAACTTCCTCGCTTGGCATTCAGCATGAAAGGGATAGTGCAACGACTGGTTGACCCGTATCAGTATAATGGCTCGGGCGGGGCGGCTTACTTGCCTTCGGTAAGTCGTCTCAGTGAAGCTGCACTAAATAAAAGAGCGGTGAAAATCCGTCCTGCAACAAGGAGGCACATTACACGTACATGCACCCTAATGATTCCGTCGTCGTCATATGACTGAAAAATTGTTGAGTACGACGTTAAACCCCAAGCACTAGCACTCACTCTCACCAGTGGTAAATTTACCCACTCACTTATTCAGTCAGTCCTGTGAGAACTGCTTTAAACATTCAAATGCATAACATCAGTATCTTAGCACACACCACAAACAACGGCAGCTTGAAGATCTTTAGTGGTTTATTATCAACAATAGACAAATTACATAACAAAAATAAATAAAATCTGAGTAACAGCAAATACGATGGAAATACGTCAGTGAGCAGTGAAGTGCCACTAGCTCTGTCCATACAGCTATTCTAGATACAAACACACGATACATGGATTTACACAGAGATGTATGATGATATGATGGGTAAAGCTATTCACAGAGCCGACACACGCTCTATATCAAAATGTCTTGACCGATCACAAATTGGTCCGCAAAGTTATCTCCCTTGAGACAGATCAGAATCATATCGGATTGGTTAAAAACCTCAAAGTGGCCAAACTGTGATGATTATTCTAAACCTCAACGTAAATCGAGTCCATATGAAAGTTATGTCAAATGGTATTTTCCAAATAAAAGTCGCCATTTCAGCCCCCACATAAGTAAGTACAGGTTTTTACTGGAGTACATGTGGCAATGATTGACGAAATTTAAATGCACATCCAGGCGTACACTTTTCGCGGATGTTCAAACGGGCGACGTGCGTGAAGCACCTGAATGTTGTCAATCATAATGACGTCACCATGACGCCACATATAATCTACAGCATTACTTTCCAGGACGTCTTTCATAACATCCATTTTGTCAGCCTCCATATATTTGCCGTCTCCAAAGCAGACAGATTCTTCGGGAATGTTTCTAGCGTCGTCATAAGCCCTGTAGGCATCGTCAATCGCATTAAACCACATCATCTTATTGGTTCTTTTATCCACGCGCATGGCCGGTAGCAGCATGGTGGTAGTTTTCATGGAGCCGTCAGGAAGCCAGCTGAAGGTAGTGCCTTGCTCGCGCGCGCGTTCTTCCGCCTCATGTTTTTCGGTGACAAGGTACGTGCTCTGCCATCCTCGACCAATCGCCGAGTTGTTGTCGTCACCGTCCGGCAATACCCGGATGTAATGGACACCCTTCTCTTCCAATTCCGCCACAAAATCCGGTTCCCGCTTCTTCATTTCTCTGTACACAACATTGGATAAGACGATTCCCGTCTGACCGTTCTCCTTTGCCGGAACATCACAGTAAAAGAAAATGGTTTCAGGAGATTTTGGAGCCTGTGAGACCTCGTGATGGAAAGCTATGAGTTTGTCTGGAGGAGCCTCATTGGTGGTGAACACGTCACCAACCACCACATTTCTGGGTGCAGCGCCCCCTATGTAAGGGAAAGCATCGAAGCCAAGAGACCGGACAAATTTATCAAAGTGAACTGGGGCGTCCACGGGAAAGCCGCGGAACAAAATGGCGGCGTATTTAAGCAAAAGATCTTTGAGGTCTTCCTTCTTTTCCTTCAGCCATTCGTTGACGTCGGTGCTGTCCACAAACTGTTCATCATCTGACGGCGTGATGATCAAAGGGAATGGCTTTCCATCAAAAATCTTCTGCTCCGGTTCCTCAAGAGTTTTGTAGGTTACGCGTTCTCCAAGTCGGCCTACGTCCTTTTCCATTTATATCTGTCAAAGAAAAAAAACACACATAGCATGAGATTCGATTTTATTACAGTTCACAAATGCACGACCAGCTTTCCTTATGCTTTTTTATACCTCTTAAATGACTGAAAAAAGCTTAGAAAACATAATTAGCAACTCGGTATTTACAAGACTAAATTTACTCAGGTTAAAAATTTATTGTGTGAAATATTCAACCTGACAGGTAAAAGACAGAGAATTTGCAAAGTTTACTCGCACTGCATGTAAACACTTAAACGAGAGCTATTTTGATGAAACCTAGACTATCATATAACCAAGCTCTTCATACACAGTTGATAATGTTCGCTTTCAAAAAATCAGGGTGATCACTCCAAAATTAAAAGGGTTCCAATTAGGAACCCTGAAATACTGCGTTGAATTGTTCAATCACACTAGAAATGTAACTCACCTTTGGTTTCTGCTGTACGTGAAATTGAAACAAAAGTCAAAATAAAGTTGTTTGTCCTGTTACACCGGAAAATAGTTCCAATTCTTTCGTCCAAAGATTTGACAGTGTCGAACTCTGCTTTGTAAAAGCTCAAGACTGTTGTCTCTCAGATACAGTGTTAAGATGTCCCTGCTTGTTGTGTGGCAAACCAAGGAAAGCCGCGCCATTTTATAGCGAGCCCCTGAGATTTGCTGCGTCGCCGTCCCTGTATGGATCGGGTCAGGTCCGGATTTCTTCTGTTCTCTCTGGTTACTGTTTACTGGTCAATCCTCAAAGCCTACAGGTAAGATAATGTAACTGGCCACAAGCTGGCCGGACAGGTAACAAACTGCAGGTTTCCGATCTCTGCCGAAGCCACGGAAACCACATTTTCTACATCCTATTAGTGAATTCTAGTCGATTAACATTGGCAGTTAAGAACCTGGGAACCAGGTTGATCTGGTATAGGGGCGTGTTAAGCTATATCAGGCAAAAGGGCAGCCAAAGTCAAGGAGACTGATATAAGCAACATTTCTCACACGTTTGGACACGTGTTTGAAAAGTCAGCCCCACCCGGTCCTAACCGAATCTCCCCCAACGTTTCGTACTTCACATTAGCAAACAAATTCACATATACGGTACGAAGTTTCGAGAAATTTCTCTTTCCAAACCCGAAAGAACATAACAAAGTCTGAGATGAAAAGTTTGTTTTAAGTTTACAAAACTGTCCAAAACTGAGACGGGGAAAACTGTAAATCTGTTCAGCAACAAAATTATTAAGCATGGTCAAAAATAACAAATATGATTTTCGAACTCTTTACTTGTTCTGGTTGCTTCCGTTAAAACCCTTTGCGCAAGTCCGAACCGCACGGCAGAAGAATTCGGCTTTCACAACAAAACATAACATTTTCATGTAAATTCAAGGTAAGTGATTCTATGATGATATCTTTATTTCAAGATCATTTTGTTTCTTTTACAATGCATCAAGTCACTTTTTGTATTATATATGCGATTTGTATTTTAAAAAGACACATAATTTTGACTATGCTGAGTTGTTGTGGAAATGAAAAGAATATATCGCAACTCCGTGAAATGAATACTTTACTCATGATTCCACTCTCTCACTGTAACTGATATTCAATGTCAACAAGAAAATAGTGATCGTATTACACTATTATCACCTGTGCATTTAAGTCAAAACTCTTGAATTAACATTTGTTTTTTTAACAATTATATCAGCGATAGTTAATTTAACAGCACTAAAGGAAAATTGCTCCACTTTAGCCACTAGTATTGGTGAGCGGAGGACCAAATGCTTTAACATTGGAAGGTTAACGTCATTTGAAACCCATTAGCTACCAGACATCTGTAGGAGGGCTTCGGAAAACCCACTGATTTCTGTCCATGGAAACCCATTATCTAGCCGTATGTAGGATTGTTTACATAATTCCAGTGATGCAGTTTCACTGCAACCCATTAAGTAGACATCTGTAAAACTTTTTACGAAAAACCCACTCATGTGTGTCATGTGGAAACCTTTAACTAGACATCTGTAGTTACCAAGTGATGACGGTTGTTTGGAATCTCATTTACCAGACATTTTAGGAACATTTACGTAAACCTAGTGGTGTATACTATTTGATTTATTTATTTATTTATTTATTTATTTATTTATTTATTTGAGAGCCCGGGGGAAACCCTATACCATTTGAAACCCAATAACTAAATATCTGTAGGAACGTTTACATGAACCCAGTTCTTAGAACCCTTGGTCACGCACGTATGTAAGCGAATGTGTTTACATTAATACCGCTCTGTGAAGTATTTAGACCCTTTGAACTAATCGTGGTTGCCGTGCTAGCGCAGCACAGAGACCCAAGAGTCTCTTACTAATGCTGTCGTGAGTTCAAGTCCGTCTCATGCTGACTTCCTCTCCAGACGTACGTGGGAAAGTCTGTCAGCAGCCTGCGGAGGGTTCGGAAACAACAGTACGGCGTGAAACAACAGTCACATAATTAAATCAAGTAAACTGCATGATTCAATCTAGAACTGGGGTATCAGTATCTGCCAGTGTCAATGATAACCCTTTCTGAATGCTCAGCCTAACGGGATAGGTCAAAAATTTGTCAGATCGGTGGATGTGGATAGGGTGCCCTGCCTGGTGTTATAAAACAGATCTATCATTAGTTTACATGACAACGTTAGTTACATGTTAAGATAATAGAGTGTTATCTCCACAGCCCATGGGTGGGGTGGCTGCTTTGGTTGCATAATGGTTAGAGCGTTTGCCTCGAAGACCGGAGGCCCTGAGATCAAACCCGGGTCGGGTCATGCCAAAATGATACTTGCTGCTGCCTCGCTTGTCGCTCAGCAGTGAAAATTTAGAGCAAAGAAACATGACTGATTAGCCCGGTGTCAGTGTAATATGACTGGATGGAATGTCATGTGTGGTGTGTTCGCATGCCACAAGAAGATACGATATATGTACGCACACCTAATAACTCCTTATTGTGATATGACTCAAAAATTGTTAAGTACGACGTTCAACCACAAGCTTACATACATACATGAGGCGGACGTTTTAACCACTTGGCTAGCTCACTGCATCAAAGTTGGTTGGTGAATAGTGTAAATATATCAACCTTGACTTATTTAATTATATGATTTATTTAATGTAGGTAAGTCCTTACCTACATGCCCTGAAGAATTTGTTCTCTTTTACAACAGCGGAAAGATTTATTAGTGTAAGGGCAAGCCAGTTGTCTGTAACAAACCACCACCATTCGTCAAGAAACTGAAAATCCTCCTGACCAGGACGCTGTACCGTAGATTTGTAGCAAAATGTCGTCAGCACCAATCCAATGAAAATTTCATTATTATTCAAAATCAGCAATGAACTTCCTAAAGTGTAGAAAACAGGTCGCATTTTAACACTATAAACTTCTCAGGTATGAGTCTGATATAAACTGAAAAGCAACACTTTAAGCTATTTTTGGTAACTATAGTAAAACTTAATTTGATCACCGAATATGGATGTTTTTCCTAACATCTCCAGTATAGCCTCTGAAGTTACGTCAGAACCATTCATATATCAGTCTGGGGAAAATGATACCGGTCCAAGTTTTAAGAATCTAATTTTTATCAATTAAGCATTTGACTGGTCTCGATGGTTGAGATAATCAGTGCCCAGAGCTCTCAAAAAGAATCTGTTAATTTGTTAAACTTACAGAAACTTTGTTGTCTGAGCGACGCTGGAATGTATTATGTTATTGCAGCAAATTATTGTGTTCAAATAGCACAAATATTTTATTAAATCAACATCTGTCAATATTCTATTAAATCAAAGATTGCTCCAAAGCAACAGGATATTATGTTGAATATGACACAGTATTATGTTATAATAACAGAATGCATTCTAGCTTCTCTCAGGCAACAGACATTCGGCCAAAATATTTTGAGTGAAATAAGTTCGCCTGTACTTTTGGGTAAGGGTGCCTCTTGTACAAGAGTAGTGTTTAGATTTCGAACTCTTTCGTTTCCGAAGGTGGAAGAATTCCCACTGTAAGCCTACCACGTGATCAGTCAGAAATGTTATGCAATAGTATTTAATTTTAGTTTCACAAAAATTACTCAGACGAACGATGGAGAAAATGGAAGAGGGGAACGTTTGTGAACACAATAAGTTCCTGACAGAAATGGGTATCATTTGTTCTCCCGGAACACTGCGAGAAAGGTGATCAGTAAGTTAATGTCAACTAAAAGTTGCCTAACATTTAACATGATACTGTAGGGCTCGTTTTACCTTACCCGCAAAAGAGTTCGAACTCAAAACCCTCTTATTCGCTGACGGGATGGGGTGGTCTACCTTGCACTCTCGCCGGTTTATTTGGCTTTGAATTGGTTTCTTAATATCTTTGATCACATCGGTTTTAACGTCGATTTATTTCCTTTATTTTATGTATAAAGGTTTTTTCCTCACTACGCCAGGTACAAGATAGACATCATAACGTACAGTCAGCTTGAATTGTTTTCGAACTCGCAACCTCTTCTCTCAGTGGCTTGTGATCTATTCCAATCAGAGTCCTTTCATTTCCTATGAAGCGATGTTTTTGGCCCATGTGTAAATCAACTCGATGACCTGTACACCGTTAAGATAAATAGGCGTTATTGTTAGGCTGTTTAAATTCAGTAGATAAGGGTCTTAAATAATAGTAGCACTATTTAATCTGGTTTTGCTAAAATAAGCCCGCTATCATCTTATATATCCTACTCTGGTAGGGACAGTTGATAACAGTTATAACATAGAGCAGATAATCCGTGCCTGTAAGGGCCCGGATGTTTAGCTAACGTGAAATTTACCGTTATATATGCGCGCATTTGGTGTGATTTGGAGGTAGTAGGATAAAAAGGTCCAAAGGTCATGCATGTTTTCAGTGAACAGTTAATGGTTAATTATGGTGCATTTTGATTTTACTCACCATAAGATGTGAAAAAGAGTTGTGTCAAAAGGGCTGATATCTAAAAAAGTGTAGAATGCATTTTGCTGAAACTTGCTAGGGTTGTCTTATAACGCTTTGATAAATTTATAGACATAGGTGTAAAGTGTAGGGTTTGTAAAGCCTATAATATAGTTGTTTAACCTTTATTTGCATATTGGGCTATTTCCGGCAGTTGTTTGTTGCATTTTAACTATAAAAACAACAACAGAAACATAACTGGTATAATTTGTATTAATACAGTTAATAGCTCGAAAGGATTAAGAAAACTATATCATGAAACAATCTTAGACATAAGTCCAAAGTTCGGAAATTAAATATCGTACGTTCCTTCGCATTGTATTAGCTGAAATTTGTAAAACTGTACAATAACGTTGCCAAGCAATATTTTTAGCTTGTTACATAAGAAATAACAATTTTATAAGGGTGTGAAATTTTGACTTGAGTCTACGATCTTTTCGTAATCTTGTGACCAAAACGTCAATAAACCTTCGTATTCAGAATTTTAATCTATAAAATGGATAGCAATATAGTTGACATACTAAACAATCTACGCGGAATTACAAAGTTGTGTTCATACCTTGGTCATCGTGAAGAAGTATCGTGAAGCAGGAAGATTTAAAGGTATATGACTTGTCACAATGCACCAATGGTTGGAGGGGTGGGATGAGGGGAGTGGGGGGTGCCTATACGTTGCCTCCTTGACCAGAGTGGAGTGGGGACGTCGAACCGTCGGGGAGAAAGGACATAGAGGGGTGAGAACGACCAGCAAGGTCTCCTTGACTGAGATTGTTACACCTTGTACAGTTGCTGCCACGTGGCTGAGCACGGGGTTGAACTGGTTTGTGATCGTGGAGCAAAGTGTACCAGGCTTCATGATTATAGGGATTAGCTCAAGTAGATGGCATACGTGCTGCCAACTGCGCATGTACCAATATGTAGAGCGCTGCTAACCAAACCCGACTCGGGCTGGCTGGGGGAAACCAGTTCTCCCTGAATACCGTTAGTCCCTGACAGCCAAGCCCGGCCTTGCTCTATATGATTTTATTAACTTTGATCTTCAAAAACAGACAGCTTGAGGGAGAAGTAATGTACGCGGAATACAAATTTGTAAGCCAAGTTCAAATTGATTGACTTACATAGTTGTAGACCTTAAATGACAAAGAGAGAGCTGAACCCAATTTTTATTTTATGTCTTCAGTCTTAAAAAATAAAAATATATTTGGACGTGGGCTTAAGGTAATTGTGCGCAATTTTCACGACAATTGCATTATTCGGCGTTTAATACTAAAACAAAAATGTTTAATGTAGGCCCCTACCGATGATTTTTATTGCATGTACAATGATTCTTTATAATTAAAAGACTAGGCGAGAAATAAACTTTAATTGACTGTCTTTCTAGACATCGTAATGGGATACATAAACATTTACTTCTTGCTTGAAATGCACAGTTTAGATATACAGCATATTAGGCCTAATCAGTAAACTGTAATCACAGGAGAAAGACAAAGCGTCGTAGCATTTCATATTCACCCTTGCCACTTTGTTGCGCTTATCATACAGTTTCACCAATACGACAATTGTGAGTTCAAATACAGCTATACTGGCTTCCTCTCCACTTGTACGTGGGAAGATTTGCCGGCAAGGTTCGGATCGTTGTGTGTTTCGCTCGGACTCTGCTCGATTTCCCCTCACCATAATGCTAGACGTAGTCGAATAAGTGAAATATTCTTGAGTACTGGGTTAAATGCCAATCAAATATAAATAAATCATATGACATAGACATTGCAAGCTTGTGTGAAATACGCCAGTTGAAATCACCCGTTGTATCTCCGGACACAACGAAATGCATTTATTGCCTCTCGAGTCATGAGCCGCTGAAACTTGTAAATGAACTTTAAGTACTATTTACTAACTATGGATGTGGGATTTTTTCTGTAAATTATATAAATTTCGGCATGATAAAACGACCGTTTACTCACGATATAAAAAGCCTATATCATCGTATAGAAAGCTAAAAAAAATCCTTAAATGTGGCATTACATAATAATCAAACAAATAAAAGCATAAACGCTTAATGTGGTACACATTTTGCTTTTTACGTTCTCATTTAGTAAATATCCAGAAACACACCTTTGACAAGTGAAAAAACGCTAAGGCCAAACAGACTGATAGATCGATACTTGTAGACTGACTGATTGACTGAAGCTCATGTCTTCAGAGCTGAAGCTATGTTAACCTTACCATCGGTAACATTATATGGGCCACTCCTTGCATTTAGATCGCAATGAGTATGCAAAGCTAATATGTATTAAAGAGGTTATACCGGATATTTTGGGCAATAAACCCAGATTGGTTTGTTAAATCTAATTTTGTATATTTATCACGAATAGCTAATATTATGGCCTTTCAGCAAATGTCCGACCAGTGCGACTGACAGATTTTTTGCCAAAACTCTCATGTATAGTTTCTTTGAGTTTACCTCTCTAAGCGTATTTATTCATATTTCTTTGATTGGTGTGTGTTTACGTTCGTAGCCAAGTATTTTTCACCCGGTTGGGTTTGTGGGCGATGGAAATAAGAGTAAACCACCGACTTGACTTGTTTGTTTCTCGTTTCAGTGTCCTTTTCGACAATATTTGGGACATTTCGTGACCGTGTCTCCAGGTAGAAGGTTAAAAATGATGATATTGGTGAAAAAGAGCAAGACATCGATGTGAAGATCATATAATGCTGTCACACCATATCGTTGTGCCAACACGTCATAGCGGGGTCACGTCACGAAGACACCAGCTGAACATGACATCATGTCAGAACGATATCAAATGAACGTGACACCACGTCATGCGGACAACACGTCACGGTGACACGAACTGAATGGGATACCAGATATCCGTGACACTGATTTTGTGCCTTTTTTCTTAGCTATTTTCGTTCCACCATAAGCAGATTGTGACTATCTGTCTTCACATGTTTGCCGGTTGTGGTCTGCCGAGGGTGGGGGGGGGGATAGTGTGTGTGTGGGGGGGGGGGGGAGTGGAGTGATTGAGTGAGTGAGTGCTTGGGGTTTAACGTCGTACTTAACAATTTTCCAGTCACATGACGACGAAGGAATCCTTAAAGTGCATGTAATGTACCTCCTTGTTGCTCTTTTATCCAGTGCTGCTTCACTGAGAAGCCTTGCCGAAGGCAAGTAAGCGGCTCCGCCCGAACCATTCTGCTGATACCGGTCAACATTCTTTGCACTATACCCTTCACGCTGAACGAAGTTACAACTTCCTCTTTTAAGTTCTTAGGTGTGACTCAACCCAGGATCGACCCTGGATCTACCGCTTCCGAGGGGGGTTGTGGAGGATAAACACAGAGATGAAAAATGGTCAGTGTGAGTTCAAACCGATCCAATATACAACAGCTTCAGGCCTTCACCACGGCGCGATTATCTATGTTTATTCCACTAGTTCCATTCGATGAATATATTCGACGAATTACACTGGGTAAACGCGACTCAAGTATACTACCCTCGACAATGTATGGCAAAGCGACCTATTTATTACACGATTAGCCTCTAGAGGTAGTATCTGACATGTAGAGCAAAATTGTCATATTACCGGACACACTATGTCATTGTAATGTACACTTACGTGAATGTATATACGAGCTGTGTGAGCCAAATATAGAAACCACTACAGGTATATATACCTCCATGACACGAGCGTTCAGAGGTATAACGTATAAGTCATGGCTATGTAGGTAAGCATGCTTCCTGGAAAGCGTTTATTTAAAACAAATATATATGACACTTTATTCCAACAAAGACAGACATTAATATTTGCCTATTTTAGCGGCGGCATAGCTTGAAACCAGCAGCCCTTGTGACCAATCAACTTTTTGAGACCAACTGCGGCTTAACGTCAGGAGGTATTTCAGTAATACGGCGTCACATGATTATATATACGTAACAAATTTGTGAGATTGGCTTAAAACATCAGCCGAGTAAAAAAAAATTGAGCTTATGGGATTTCAATATATGTCCAAACGTATTACGGTGGTAATCGCGAAGAGGCGAGATACATGACCATCTCTGTACCTGTGTACGCGAGAAGACATAACTATTTATATAATAGATACAGGGAATTGAAAATCTTATTTCCGTGGTAATCGGGTATCCTTACCTCTGTATCTACGCAACCAACAAACGAGTTTCCCAGCGGTTTACTGGGGAACACTGCTCGGTTTCCTCCCACCACAATGCTGACTGCCGTGGTGTAGGTCAAATGCTCGTAAGTACGCCAATCAGCAATCAAATAATAAATACATTACCTGTACACGCAAAACAACTAGAGTTGTAGCTCGGACCATGACCGGTGGCCGTATGGATAGGCCAAATCGAGATAACACGACATGCCTTTTTGTCTTCTTTTTGTTCAATAACGGTTTAACACTCATTACCATTTTGTGATCGAATAATTTCTCAGTATCACCCTAATTCCACAATCTTTTCGCACATGTCCCAGTATCACCCTAATTCCTCAACATTTTTGCACATGTCCCAGTATCACCCTAATTCCTCAACATTTTCGCACATGTCCGAGTATCACCATAATTCCTCAACGTTTTCGCACATGTCCGAGTATCACCCTAATTCCTCAACATTTTCGCACATGTCCCAGTATCACCCTAATTCCTCAACGTTTTCGCACATGTCCCAGTATCACCATAATTCCTCAACATTTTTGCACATGTCCCAGTATCACCCTAATTCCTCAACATTTTCTCACATGTCCCAGTATCACCCTAATTCCTCAACATTTTCGCACATGTCCCAGTATCACCATAATTCCTCAACGTTTTCACACATGTCCCAGTATCACCATAATTCCTCAACATTTTTGCACATGTCCGAGTATCACCCTAATTCCTCAACATTTTCGCACATGTCCCAGTATTACCCTAATTCCTCAACATTTTCGCACATGTCCCAGTATCAACATAATTCCTTAACGTTTTCGCACATGTTCCAGTATCACCCTAATTCCTCAACATTTTCACACGTCCCAGTATCACCCTAATATCTCAACCTTTTCGCACATGTCCCAGTATCACCATAATTCCTCAACGTTTTCGCACATGTCCCAGTATCACCCTAATTCCTCAACATTTTCTCACATGTCCCAGTATCACCCTAATTCCACAACCTTTTTGCATATGTCCCAGTATTACCCTAATTTCTCAACCTTTTCACACGTGTCCCAGTATTACCCTAATTTCTCAACATTTTCACACGTGTCCCAGTATTACCCTAATTTCTCAACCTTTTCGCATATGTCCGAGTATTACCCTAATTTCTCAACTTTTTCACACATGTCCCAGTATCATCCTAATTTCTCAACATTTTTGCACATGTCCCAGTATTACCCTAATTTCTCAACCTTTTCACACATGTCCCAGTATCACCATAATTCCTCAACCTTTTTGCATATGCTCCAGTATCACCATAATTCCTCAATATTTTGGCATATGAAAGAGCAATTTTCAGTGCAATGTTTGCACAGTTTTAATTTGATTTTGGAGACAAAACTTACATTGGTTGGATTTTCCAATTTCAGGGCTTCACAAAAAATACAATGTTGTTAATCCACACAGAATAATACCTTAAGAATACGCTTGAAACGACACCTTGCAAACATGCCAAAAGGTTGAAGAATTACAGTATTGACAAATTACTCAGGTAAATTAAAGGCATTTGACAGTAACAGCATGCATATTCAGTTTGATACCCTCAAAAAATTAATCTGTTAAAGTTAACAGAAAGTCTGCTGTCTGAGTGATGCTGGAATGTGTTCTGTTATTGCAGCATTATTGTTCTGTTAAATGTAACACACATATACTTTTAATTCAACATAACCATTCCATTAGACTAATATTAGGTTGACAATATTGTGTCATAATAAGAGAATTCAATCTAACATCACTCAGACAACTCAGACTTTCTGTTAAATTTAACAGTTTCATTTTTTAAGTGCAGAATACACCCAGCTGTTTTCAGTACGGCATATAATCGCTAGAAACTGGAAAGAATCGAAAAGTCGGGCATATTTCTCTTTATTTGAACAAAAGTAAATACAATTTGACGTATTTAACCCTGTAAAAACAGTTAAGACATGCGCGTACCAGTTTTCATCAGAAGTAGTAAAATTACGATTTTGAGAAAAATAACTGGTTATATAATTTGAACATTACCTAGCATTAGTTCTTGTATGCGCATGCGTGAATTTAGTATCAACCCGCAAAAATCTGGTAAAATCAGAAATCGGACAAAAGTAGGCGAGGCCAGCACGACTGGCTTCTCCTTGACTCTTTTCGATATCAGCGTGTGTTGTTGTGCGGTGCGGAGAGGAGGTGTAAAGGTGGAAACACTAAGCAGCCAGCCAGCAATCTGTAGTAGACAGTAATCTAGATCATGTGAAAACAAACCAGGGTTCGTGACCCCCGTCTACTGCAATAAATGCCAGCCGTTTAAATTAACCGATTTATATAAAGCTATATATAGTATACGCCTTGGGTATTGTAGAGCACATTTTATTTACACTGTGTTCAAAATCTATCAATCAAAACCGCCGTACAATTCCAGGGTTATTTATATATGATTATAACTCAAAGGGGGAGAGGGCTCTTCTTTGTTAGAGCGATTGCCCATGTACTTTTTATTTGATTTTATTTATTTGATTGATGTCTTTTATTTACACTCTGTTAAAAATCTATCAATCAAAACTGCAGTACAATTCATAGGTAATCTATATACATGTATACTTATAATTTAAAGGGGGAGAGGGCTCCACTTTGTTAGAACGATTGCATATGTAATATTTATTTGATTTATTTATTTGATTGATGTTTCACGCCGCACTCAAGAATATTTCACTTTCACTGCGGTTGCCAAAATTATGGTGGCAGAGCCCTGGGTAGTCTCACAACCATCAGCATGTTGCTGCCAGACCTTCCAACGTACTGTATTTTTTTACTGATATTGTGTTATCTATTTTGGGGATATATGTTTGCGCTGTGCTCAAGAATACCTTAATACCTTATGTTTGAATGAATATTTCACCACATCTCGCCAAGAACCTGACAAACCTTCCGAAAGGTCGCTGAAAAAAAGAGGAGAAGCTAGTTTTGAACCCACGAACTCATTGTTTGTGTTTTCCTGTGACCTTCGGCAAAGGGGATCGAACCATGGCTTGCCAGGAACGTCCAGCTATGTCAAATATGGGCGTCATATATGCATTAGAAAAACGGACAAGTGGCAAAGCGATGATTTTCTCTTCGCCCATCGACACAATCCCTGTTCACCGCCTCGAAGTCGGGATCAAACCCAGGTCGGGTCATACTAAAGACTTTAAAGGAGAAGAAAACTTAAAAAGTGACACTATAGGCTGAATAGAGCACCTTTTTTTCTTTCTGGTGGTGCCTGCTGCATTATTTTGCGATTTTTCCTCGCCATACACGTAAAGCCTGAAAACGGCAAAGCTGGCATAAATCGCTGAGTCCATTTCGTCTTCCATCTTTAACACCTTGTAAATTATGTTGGGGGTGTGTTGCCTCTCAGCCAATGAGAGTCGTTAAAACTGCCGGCTTGTCCCTGTAAACTCGGAACCTACGTCCAACATTCCAGTTTATCGATCGTCAAGCGGAAAACGAACTGTACTGTTAGCTACCTTCTGGGAAGAAGGGCTCTATTGTAAATGTACGAACTGCACTTCGGCGGTTTCCGACGGCAATTGTCCTCCTAACACAGAAGACTTCAGGACTAGTTCTTAGGCAAAATGGAGTCGCCCACATCGGATTTTGGCGCTGATTTTATTTATAATTTATCAAGTTGAGGTACATATTAACATTTTTTTATGGCATGCACCTGCGAGGAAATGCATACTCTTTTCAATGGTATATGCTTGATATTTAAATTTTCTTCTCCTTTAAAGATGTTACTTGTTGCTGCCTCCCTTGGCGCTCAGCAGTGACAGACTAGAGCAAGGAAATATGACTGGCTGGCCCTGTCAGTATAATGTGACTGGGTGTGGTGTCATGTCTGGTGTCTTCGGCATGATACTTCAATCGCGGCATGAACTCGCCCAGCCAAAATTGTTCAGCGTAAAAGCTCAAACATACATACTTGGCCGGGAGTGGTGTTTTTACCAAGAATATTGCTTGCTTTGTCAACAGTGATATTTTTACCAAGGACATTGCTTGAATGGTGACGACTGGTGTTTTTACCAAGGATTTTGCTTGCTTGGTGAGGAGCGGTGTTTGTACCAATGGAAATTGCTTGCTTTGTCAACAGTCCGATTAAACTATCGATATAACTGTGAGCCTCTACGCTTGACGATGGCTTTAGGTGCTGCCACACGGATTAAACATTGATCGAATGAACCTAAAGATTGGCATCCATGAAAGTCGAGTGTCACTGTTTACCTGCAACAAACAGGGCCTTTCACCAATGTGATCACGTTTTCGAACCCACCTCTTGTTCCTTTGGCTGCGACTTAAAGTCAGGACCAAGAGAAAGTTGGTGGTATTCTCCGGGCACTCATAAACAGACCACTGACTTCGGATTAGCTGTATAGTTAGATAATTATCTTGTCAGCAAATGATCCTTTACCAATTTGTGTCCTTTGTGTCGCCTCTTAAAACCAGATTATTAAAGCTAATGCAGAACCTTGTATATCCTCTAGAAAATCATTACACAGATCAATGTTTCAAAACCAGTAAAAATACATGATTGCATACTGTCTGATAATGTGACATCTTGTCTGTAATATAGATTGCTGATAGGTTAATTTCTTTGTCTGGACGGCGAAAACACCAATCAAATAAATAAATAAATAAGTTTACGTGAAAAACGATGTGTTGTTCGGTGGATTTTCCGGCAATTCTGCGATCGACTGGTTTCGCCAAGGTTTTTTGACAGTTCACTAATTCATCATTATGTTTGATTTGATTTATTGATCCATTGATTAATGGAGTGATTGGTTGCTTAGTTAGTTGGTGGGTTGATTGGTTAGTTGATTGACCGAGTGATTCATTGATTTATTGATTGACTGATTCATTCATTGCTTGATTATTGCCCGGTTGTTAGCATCACCAAATTGGCATGACTGGGATTTGAACCCGTTTCAGCATCGGTTATGAGCTAAGCTAAACAAACACGCAGACCATCGGGAAGACTAACCGATGTTGTCTAACCCATAAGCTTATTGTTCTTTCTTCACTTTTCCTTTTTGCGCTCGTCAAAATAGGAAAAAATGCATGTTAATCTTAACCACATCAAGTCAAATATAGAATGTAGGTTGACAAGATTTGATAACATTTATCAAGACATTTCCCTGTCAAGGAGATCGACCCTGTTCGTCAGGCGCACTGATATCAATCTTGAAGGAGCAGGGAACCTATGATAACGGGGAGATAACTCCGTCACCCAAAACCTCCTTCAGATTTATCAGCGACTTCTACGTACTTGTGGCGTTTGGATGGTTCATGATGGCGAAAATCATCCGGAATCGATATCCGTCATTGTTAAATGTGTAGAGACAAGTGGTTTCCGACTGCATTCTGGTCGTCGAGAACCAAGAGTATGTTAATAAACGAAGGCGGGTCAAAGTGCAGATTGATAGCATCTGTTTTACAGTTATGGAAGTGAGACATGTGTTTCCGTCTGGGACCTCGGATCCAACTCGAACTGGTTTAGGTCTGTTAAAAGCCAAAATTGCAGGCTAACAGTATAAAAGATAACCCTAAGATTTTCTGCTGCGTAATAAACGTCAGACAGATTTACCGATACACATATTTTTTAAAAAAAGAAAGGAAAGTTAATTAATTTGCTTTTTTCAACATCTAAAAGAAGAAAATTTTCCCCGTAAATCTGGGAATCCTGACCAATTCAGCATCGACCGAGCAAATCTGACGGTGTCAAATTGGCATTTTGAATTGAAGGTACAGTTATTCTATTTATCTGTATTTAAAATCTATATTACTGGTATTTGTTTCACGGCGAATGATTTTTGTTTTCCTGTTTATTTGGTGGGTAATGCTCATGAAACTTCATGTGGGTTGTGCGTTCCAGTCTGGTCTTTGTGGGTTCATTTCTGTTTCATTGTTAGTCAAGAACATCTCAATACATATTCATAATAATTCTTTAAAACTTCAAATCTCTATTGATGCATTCGTCAAATTACATTTTGTTTTAAATTTCTCCCGAAAAAATTCTATTTGGCAGAAAATAGTGTCCGTGCAAACACTCTCATTGCATTGTTTATATTTAAAATGCCCGCTTGTGGGAGGACTCTGACAGGATTATATTCTCTTTTCAGGTTGCGTTTTTTTCTCACACCGAATGATTGTAAAATTGTTAAGTACAATATGCTGTAATTACCCAAGTATAGATATATAGCACTTCATGTAAGTGACCTGGGCTGCGTAGGTGAAATCACTGGCTCGAATCCAGCCTTCGATAATTTGGTTGCTGCTAAAACCCTATAAGCCAGGTGACGGCCTATGATTTACATTGTCAAATCCGATTTTCCCCATATATAAGGATGTCTACCGTCAT